>NC_069507.1:128842417-129142417 GCF_027579735.1 Bombina bombina | reverse complement strand
GTATGTAGTTATAAATTTTGCTCCCCATTTTCTGTCCTCATTCTGGGTTTTCATGACAACTTGTTTTTCATTAGTACTAAACAGAAGATCCTCTCTATTTTTATTCCTACTCTCTGTTCTTGCTTTCTGTATTAGGCCACTATCATACCCTTTCTTTAGAAATGTATCTTCTAACTGATCAGCTTCTATATCAAAGTCACCTATGTTGGTGCAGTTTCTACGGATCCTAAGAAATTGGCCGTAAGGTATATTCCTTTTCCATTGAGGCAGGTGGCCACTTCCTGCATTTAAAAATCCGATACTATCTACTTCTTTTTTGAAATTCTTGACTGCTGATTTGTTGGTAATTGGATCAACGAAAAGGCATAAGTCCAAGAATTCTATTTCACTCCTATGCATTTTGCTTGTAAATTCCAAATTAAAGTTGTTACTATTAAGATGGCTGATGAACTCCATTGCTTTAATGTCACTACCTTTCCACACAATGAGGATGTCATCGATGTAGCGCCGATACATCATGACATTCTCATTGTATGGATTATTATTCCACACGTACCTCTCCTCGAAAGCAGCCAAATAAATGTTGGCATAGGAAGGGGCCATGGGCGTACCCATGGCCGTTCCTTGTATCTGCTGATAAAACTTTTTCTCGAAAGAGAAGAAATTGTGGAATAAGATAAATTCAATCCCTCTGGCTAAATACTTAACTTGTATAGGTGGTAAATCACTAAATTTATCAAAGAACTCCTCAAAGGCTTTCACTCCCTCTAAATGTGGGATATTTGTATACAATGAAGTGATATCACAGGATATCCATAACAAACTATCATCCCATGTAATGCTTTCAAATAGTTTGATCGTCTGGGTAGTATCTTTTAAGTATGATCTAGTTTTCCTAACAGTTGGCTGTAGGAACCAATCAAGGTAACTAGAAAGATTACTAGTTAGAGACCCCACCCCGGAGACTATAGGTCTCCCGGGTGGGTTTATTTTGTCCTTGTGTACCTTCGGTAGATGGTAAAATAAAGGTACCGAAGGACAAGAAATCAAAATAAAATTGGCTTCCTCAGTAGTCAGTATACTATCTTCCCTTCCTTTCAATACAAGGGCATGAAGCTCTAAGCTATATTGGGAGGAGGGATCTTTATCGAGTTTTTTATATGTTCTTGTGCAATTTAAAAGTCTATATGCCTCATTAATATATGTATCTCGATCCTGGATAACAATCCCTCCTCCCTTGTCTGCCTGTCTAATGGTAATAGTTAATTCAGATTTGAGTTCATCTAAAGCCTTTCTTTCTTGCTGATTTAAATTATCCCTATATTTATAATTTTCTTTCTTTTTAAGCGTTTCAAAGTAACTCCTGAATTCTTCTTTTACTAACTCATTAAAAACTGGAATATAATTACCTTGTGCAAAAATAGGGTTAAAACTCGACTGTTTTTTAAAATTACTATGTCTAATAGGAATTTCTTCCTCATATACACTCATATTGAGGAACTCATCCTCAACTTGTTGCCCCTCTATAGTTTGTGTATTAGATAAACTTTCTTTATTTAAGCTAACTAATGCATTCAGAACTTCAATTTCCTGCTCGCCTAATTGAGGTACGGTAACACCCTTTCTTTCTTCTCTAGAATCAATCTTCAAAAAAATAACGTTGTAAAGTAAGCTTGCGAATATATTTCTGTAAATCTATAAATATTTCAAAGCTATTGGGCGTGCTCTGAGGTGCAAATTTAAGTCCTTTACCCAATAGCTTATATTCACTTGTTTAAAAACATTATGCTGCCTTTAATCCAAGAGTGTGGATCCTTAGTGAACAAAGCACGACTGTGTCCACAGGACAGACACCTCTGTATGATGACACATACAACTTATCCTTCACCCACTGCCAAGGTGAGTGATTCAAAGTCTTCGAGCTAGTAATAAATGAGACTCTAAGACTTCATCAACTTTGTTCATCATCCTTCCAAAAACCAAATTATAACCTACCTTTCTAACTAACTAACTAACCTTTAAACCAAACCAACCTCTCTAATGTTACACCAGTATTACTCTAACTTATTTCATTCTCTAGTCTCTCGTCTCAACTACTAGTACTAACCCTTCACCTTCCCTGAGTGTGAGTTTTAAAGTGAAAGTACATTTTCACCAACACACTTAATACCATGGATTCCTCTTATAACACTCTATGTAGTCACTAAGTTTTTTTTTTTTAATTCCTTGTTATTTTTTATATATGATTGATTTTTCTAACATACCGTCTTTGATGTTCCTCCGCCCCCCCCCCCCACGTTCATTTCCTGGTTTGGCTATTTTACAACTAAGAGTGGTCCCACCCGCTCTTACGTGTTCATCTGTGCGCGCTCCCGAGAAGCAACATGTATTGCACATGCGTGATACGGATTACAAATATAGTTTATACTTCTCTAATTATTATATTCTAATATTTTGCAATAAATATATATAAGCTTACTTTGTCTATGTATATTCTAATCAAATAATTTACTTATCGTTTATTTTAAAAACTAATCCCCTGCTTATATTATTTCCCTATTGAGGACAATGCGCATGCGTGTCTCATGAACGCTCTTCTATACAGGGAAGAAAATTCAATGAGAAACGCAGGCATAGTTGAAGTTGGGGGTGTTTAGTCATGATTTTCAGATGCCACTGGAGGACCAATAAGAATATTTAAGATGATATTCGACATATTAAAATAAATATATTTTTTTTATCCAGGCGGAGGAATGGAGATATACATAAGCGGATTAAAAGGTACAATTATGACCTTATTAGATTATATATAAAAAAAATCATGAATTAAACTCAACATAATTTTATATGTATTTTACGTTCCAGCATAGAGGTGATTGATAGTTTACTTTCACTTTAAAGGGCCACTGTAAGTAAATATTTTCTATGCCTGTTACTAACTAACTACCCCAAATACGCTTTTTATCAATAGCATTTCATTAACATATCTCTACCGTATATCAGAAATCTTGTCTGCAAATTTGTTTTCCAAACCCACTCTGCAGATATCCTTTGCTCTGTACCAATCCGTTTACAATACCTAGGTTTCAAAATGGCGCTTTAAACACAATTTCATTGGTTTAAGTATTTTGAACATGCAGTGCTGAAAATAGTGGGCAGGATAACGTGACATCATCGGCAAATAAAAGATATAACTTTTAGAACGTTATGAAACTTCGTTTTGGAGAAAATATAGGTCAGTAGGTTTTAATTAATGTTTATTAACTTTAATATGTTAGTTGTTTGTCTTAAAAATTATAACGGAAAGTAATCCTTTAACAAAAGCATAACCATAACCTAACCAACCACCAACAATTATTAAGCTTACGCAAACAATTACTAACTCTAATATTAAGTAACTAATTAAACCATAACCAACCTAAAAATAACCTTAACCAACTAATAGCAACTAACTAGTAGTATTACAAGTACTAACTACTAGTAGTAAATGTAAAAATATATAATACACTAACTACTGAACCATAGAAAGCCCCCCCCCCCGTCTGATCTTGCAATCTAAAATCATCTAAATAAATATCATTATCTCTCTATTTTTATGCATCCACAGATGGTATCTCCAGGGCTTTACCAAGGCCAACGGTTTCAGTTTCATCATTGTATGATGATTTTGTGGAAAAGAAGAATCAAGATTCACAGGATGATAAGGCATTTTTATAGAACGTATGTAAATTTTCAACATGCATTTTGAACATCTCACTTACCAAATATACTTCCCTGTTATTCACAATTTGTCTTTGAATCATTTCCAAATTCAGAAAAACCTGTGACCTAACCAAGGAGGAAGGTAACTGACAGCATCAAGCCGACTTCACCAGAAGGAAGGAAGGTAACGTATAGTGATGACGCCTAATCCCAGATAAATGTTACTACTAATCCTTTTAAATCTTCATTTTCAAAATTATCCTAACCTTCCTATTCCGATACTTATATTAATTTAATTTTTTTCTACTGTACTTATTTGATCATTCATTCAACTACCTTAAAGGGACATGAAACCCAAATTATTTATTTCATGATTTAGAAAGAGCATACAATTATAAACAACTTTCTAATTTACTTCTATTATCTATTTTGCTTCATTCTCTTGATATTCTTTGCTGAAAAGCATATCTAGATATGCTTAGTAGCTGCTGATTGGTAGCTGCACACAGATGGCTCCTGTGATTGGTTCACCGTGTGCATTGCTATTTCTTCATTAAAGTATATCTAAAGAATGAAGCAAATTAGATAATAGAAGTAAATTGGAATGTTGTTTAAAATTGTATTCTCTACCTTAATCATGAAAGAAAATGTTTGGGTATAGTGTACCTTTAACGTTAACCTGTGTCAGGGTCCTTACCCTAGCTGCTTATCGTGGGAACTGTGGGCTCCTGGCGGTCCATCTCGGGATCCCACGTGCAGAGACGCTGAGACCAGTCTGTTCACTAGGTGCGGCCGCACGCTTTCTAGATTTAAAGGGCCAGCCTCTGATTACTAGGACTCCCACCTGGAAGGCACAGGTGTGGGAGTTCCTATATAAGGCTGCTCAGTACATCACTCTGTACTGTTATTGCCTAGGAAGGTCCTTATTATCTTGTTCCTGCTCCCCTGCTGTGATACTTGTGTATGCCTATCCTACTGCTGAGACCAAACACCTCTGCAGTGATACTTGAGTATGCTAATCCTACTGCTGAGACTAAACACCTCTGCAGTGATACTTGGGTATGCTTATACTACTGCTGAGACCAAAGACATTTACTGTGATACTTGTGTGTGCCTATCCTACTGCTGAGACCAAAGACCTCTGCTGTGATACTTGTGTATGCCTATCCTACTGCTGAGACCAAAGATTTCTGCTGTGATACTTGGGTATGCTTATCCTACTGCTGAGACCAAAGACCTCTGCTGTGATACTTGTGTATGCTTATCCTACCGCTGAGACCAAAGACCTCTGCTGTGATACTCGTGTATGCTTATCCTGCTGCTGAGACCAAAGATCTCTGCTGTGATCCTTGGGTATGCTTATCTTTACTGCTTAGATCAAAAGGCCTCTGCTGTGATACTTGAATATGCTTATCCTACTGCTGAGACAAAAGACCTCTGCTGTGATACTTGGGTATGCTTATACTATTGCTGAGACCAAAGACCTCTGCTGTGATACTTGTGTATGCTTATCCTACCGCTGAGACCAAAGACCTCTGCTGTGATACTTGTGTATGCTTATCCTGCTGCTGAGACCAAAGACCTCTGCTGTGCTCCTTGGGTATGCTTATCTTTACTGCTTAGATCAAAAGCTATCTGCTGTGATACCTATGTATGCTCTCTTGTTCCTGGACATTTTACAAATACCTCACCAACAGTATCTGCTGGGTTCTGTGCTTGCTGAGAGACTTGTGCTTAAAGTTTTCATTGCAAAGACTTTATTTGTTCTTATTCTGATTCAATATTGACTTC
Organism: Bombina bombina; assembly: GCF_027579735.1. Taxonomy (NCBI): domain Eukaryota; kingdom Metazoa; phylum Chordata; class Amphibia; order Anura; family Bombinatoridae; genus Bombina; species Bombina bombina. The sequence goes on along the minus strand of NC_069507.1, from coordinate 129,136,924 downwards.
AATTTGATGTATCTGTTTCTGCATTATTTTTCTTCAGTAAAGCTTGTTGAAGAAAATACTTTATTTGTTTTGGTTTTCTATTCAAGCATTGATTATTGCAAGCTACTCCTAAATGGCCTTCCAAACACCGCCCCTCCTCCCTCCAATCTATTATGATTGCTTCTGCTAGACTCATCCACCCAAGTCGCCGATCTACATCAGCTGCTCCGCTCTGCCAGTCTCTACACTGGCTTCCCATAAACTACAGAATACAATTTAAAGTATTAACCCTAACTTACAAAGCACTCAACAGTCTAACTCCCAACTATATTTCCTCTCTCATCGTGAAATATTCCCCATCCCGTCCTCTTTGATCCACCTCTGACCTACGTCTCTCCACTCCTGTTATCTCTATGTCCCACTGCCGCCTCCAAGACTTCGCACATGCTGCTCCTGTCCTCTGGTAATCTCTACCATGGTCCATAAGACCATAAGTCTCCAACCTTGTATAGCTTCAGACGCTCCTTGAAAACCCACCTATTCAGAGAGGCTTACCATCTCTCCTCCATCCCTCATCCGAACCAAAATAATACATAAACTGCCTGACTCACTGTTGCAACTACAACCAATGTGACAAGCTACCCCAACCTTATGTCTCTGCACCCTAAACCTGTAGACTGTGAGCTCTCCGGAGCAGGGCCCTCTTCCTCCTGTACTAGATTTGTTTAGTATTGTTATGTTTTGTATTTTATCACAAATCCTTGCCATTGTATACCCCTATCATTGTACCCAGCGCTACGGAATTTGGCTGCGCTATCCTGCATACCGAGTTCCTTACACCTCCCTCACCCTCAAAACCTGTAACTAATAACAAACCATTACCAATTCCTACAACTCCATCTCATTATCATTCTACTCTTACAAATTCATACCTTGGAGCCGATTTATCAAATGCCAGACTGACATGATTCACTGCAGCGAATCACGTCTGCCCGGCATCTCTAAATGCCGACAGCATATGCTGTCGGCATTTAACATTGCACAAGCATTTCTGGTGAAGAGCTTGTGCATAGCCGTCCCCTGCACATTTGCGGCCAATCAACCGCTAGCAGGGGGTGTCAATCATCCCAATCGTATCTGATCGAGATGATTGCGGTCCGCCACCTCCTATCCGGAAACATTGTGGGTAGATTGCAGCATTCACTGCTTGATAAATCTACCCCTAAATATTAACTAACCTACTAGTTACACTACGTTGTCCTACCTAATCACACAAGGACATAACTTACTTATTAACATATTAATATTAACTTATTAATATAATTTACTTACTATTAACAATACTGTGTGAAAAAGTGTGGTGTGTGTAGAGGAATGTTGATTGGGCAAATGGGCAGTGGTGGTTGGTTGAAGCAATACCATGGTGTTACTGACAAGAGTAAATATAAAAAAAGAGAGAGAGATGCACTCAGCTGAGACAGAACAAAAGCTAGAAAAACTTCTGTGCCTGTTCATTTTCAGTGTCACTCAGGGTGCATACTCTTTTAGCACACTATGCCCCTTCACAGAGAAAAAATATCCTGTAGCATATCAGTCTGACCCTGCCCAATGACCGTCCAGCACCTAAATACCAGGCAATTCCTCTCTGAACAAGAGAAACAACAACCCTAGACGATCGTTTCGGCCTTCTGTGGGCCTCGTCAGTGAGGTGCAGTGTCATTGGGCAGAGTAAGACTGATATGCTACAGGATATTTTTTTCTCTGTGAAGGGGCATAGTGTGCTAAAAGAGTATGCACCCTAAGTGGCACTGAAAATGAACAAGCACAGAAGTTTTTCTAGCTTTTGTTCTGTCTCAGCTGAGTGCATCTCTTTTTATATTTATGCAAATTGCTCTTGGGTCTCCCTAAGAGTAAAAGGGGAAACCAGACATGGACTCCTTGCACACACGCCCTTAGAGAGATGCAACTGCACCTCACTGACGAGGCCCACAGAAGGCTGAAACGATCGTCTGGGGTTGTTGTTTCTCTTCTTCAGAGAAGAATTGCCTGGTATTTCGATGCTGGACTGTCATTGGGCAGGGTCATACTAATATGCTACAGGATATTTTTTCTCTATGAAGGGGCATAGTGTGCTAAAAGAGTATGCACCCTGAGTGGCACTGAAAATGAACAGGCACGGAAGTTTTTCTAGCTTTTGTTCTGTCTAAGCTGACAGCGATATTTGCGCTCCACTGAGTAACACCAGCGCACGCACAGTTCCCATAGACCACAATGTAAAGGCACTTTTTAGTGCCATTTTTTCCCCAACACATCAATTCCACCAACTTCACCGAAAAAATACTGCCTGGCGCAGTAATTTTATTAAAAAATAAAAATGCTACAATTTTTATTTTTTAATAAAATACACTAAACTGTATTTTGGGGGCATTTGGGGCACATTTATAAAATTAACCAGAGATCTGATCTCTGCTTAATTTGATAAGCGCAAATTGTTACAGCGAGCTCACAGTAGTAATGGCTGGTTATCATGCACACGCCGTGCGATAAATTAGCGCTCCACATGTATTCTAGCCCCAAACCTAGTACTAATATCTAATCCCACCATGACATTACTTAATACTTATTAATTTACTATGTGCAAAAGTGATATGAAAGTAGTGATATAAATGTTGTGTGTGTGGAGGAGAGATTGCTTGTTTCTTGGTTGAAGCAATACCATGGTGTTACTCACACCACAAGAGTAAAACCACATTGCACAAACGATGTGTGTGGTATGGGATTGTGTGGATACAATAAAATGGTTTATGCGATAATATGGTGTACTGAAACTTCATGAGTAACACCTTATTGAGCTAATTCAACCAACAAGTATGTGTGGTACGGAATGAAAATGAGTGTGTGTGTTGTATTTCTCTGTTTTAATCATTTCTAACCTATAAAGCAAGTAATTGGAAATGGCTACCCTTCTAACTGCGGTGGACTGTCCAGTAATCTTATGACACCGCTGTATGATGTTAGCTGCCTGCCTGATAGTGGTGGTAGCAGGAGGACTAGGTGTAGCCTTATAGAGTAGTGAACTGGAACTAGTGCACAACCAAAAAAATCCAGAGTTTCTTTTTCATCATAGACTCGAGTGGAGGAAAAAAAAAAGAAGCATACGTCCTCTGTCCTGGCTGCCTGCATATTTACTGTACTTTTAAATAAAAAAAATTTGAATGAACCCTGGTAGTGATGGATTATATATATATATATATATATATAATTGGGAGCTTATGATGTGGAGATTCTTTCCAGATGAATAATTGAAACACATGTTGGAGGAAATGCAAACATACAATTTCCCTCCTGTGAAAAAGATGGATCGGTACCGCCTGGAAAGGGGGGGGGGGTGTTCTTTTACGGGGAACTGTAGTTCTAGACAGTTCCTTTTTTTTGTTTTGTTTTAATTGTCATATGTATAGGGCAGAAGATGTGCTGTAAAACGTCATAAGGGAACAACGCCATTGACTGCACTCTGCTTACTTAAATATGTACTCTGTCAGGATATGTGTTTAACATGTGAGAAGAGCTATCACCTGTACATCTAGGATATGAAGCTGTTTTTACTTTGCTATTCAAAATCAATAAAAATAATTTCAAATAAATTAAAAAAAAATGTAGTTTTACCAAAAGTGCTGTGCATAAAACTATGATGTATAAATAAAAGAATGTTATAAAATTAAAAAAAAGTACATAGAATGACAAATCTATAGGTAATAAAGCTGATTACAACTTGAAAATGGCCAAAATGTTAACTGTAGGGTAAAATGAAAATTTTTATTAATATGAAAATTTCGGATGAAATTAGTCTGAAATTTATGTGACAAAGAACGAAAATTAACTAAAATGAAATTTTATATTTAACAAAATGAAAATTTCGAATGCAACAAATAATTTTCCCATACACATCCTTAGTACAAATTTCCTTTTTCTTGCTTATCAGAAAGCAAAACAATATTTTGATAGCAAAGGGAAGGCTGCACAACGGTCAAAATTAAAACAAAAAAAGTTTATTAACAAAAGTAAAACCTAGTTAGACATGAAAAAGCAGGCAGACTGACGCGTTTCGCGCCCCCTAGTGACGCTTAATCAGACTCATAAGTCTATGATTAAGCTCCACTAGGGGGCGCAAAACGCATCAGACTGCCTGCTTTTCCATGTCTAACTAGGTTTTACTTTTGATAATAAACTTTTTTTTTTTGTTTTAATGTTGACCCATCGTGCAGCCTTCCCTTTGCCATTACTTGTCTTAGCGGTAATTGGTTCCTGCTTCCCTTGGGCTTAGAACCCTGCAAGATTTGCCGAGACTGGTTTGTGGCTGCTCCTGAATGTCAGCCTCTTGCGACCTATTCTCTAGCGGAACGCCGGCTGCTGCGTTGATACACTTTAAAACAATATTTTGACTCCTATAAAAGTCAAACAACTTTCCACTTCTAGAATACCTTACTTGTCCACTTCACAACCGCATATTGAAGCATAATGAGAATCAAGAATGGCTAAAGACAACATCACCACCACTTTATTTTATTTCCCCATCTCTAGCTTAAACTGCCAGTAAACCCACCAAATAATGTTATGTGCAGAATTATATAACATTAGCTTAGCGCCAGGTTTCTAAAGCAAATAGATATTTTAGCAAAGAAAATAGAACGGTGCTCATGGCTCTACTGAGCGGGTTGGTTTTCTTCTGCTAAGCGCATCACGGGCATGCTGTCTAGTCACAGCACGCCCGATCGTGCTATTAAAATCAATCTAGCTCGCTCCAATTGCCAGGAGCGGCGTTCTGTTTTCTTTGCTAAATATCTATTTGCTTTAGAAACCTGGCGCTAAGCTAATGTTATATAATTCTGCACTATGTGCAGAATTATATAACATTATTTGCTAGGTTTACTGACCCTTTAAGATTTTTCAAGATACTAAAATAGATTTTGTTTCACATAATGTGTTGAACATAGTTTCTGCTATAAAGAAAACCACATTAAAATTGGTCTCTTGAGCAAACGCAATTAAAAAGATTTTAAACTCAAAATAAAAACCTCCATAATCATTTTAGTTATGTTTAGTAAAATAATGCAATGTACACAATTTATTTTACAATTTTTTTCAGTATTTGACCTCAGAGAATTGTACCTTTTCCAATGTACCCCAGAGATGCTTTTGTACATCCAGCAGACTACAAGTAACCTGACCCTGCTACGAGCCACAGTGATACTTATACATTTGAAGGAACTAATTTACATGGCAATCACAGCAAAGTAGAGATAAGAAAAACATTTTCAGTATCTTTTCAAGGGCTATAACCCTGGGATGTCATGGTAAACTTTAGCTAATCACAAGCCATACAATGTAAATCCTTGCCATTAAAAAAGTATATATATATATATATATATATATATATATATATATACACACACACATATACAGGGAGTGCAGAATTATTAGGCAAATGAGTATTTTGACCACATCATCCTCTTTATGCATGTTGTCTTACTCCAAGCTGTATAGGCTCGAAAGCCTACTAACAATTAAGCATTAAGCTCTGTAATGAGAAGGGGTGTGGTCTAATGACATCAACACCCTATATCAGGTGTGCATAATTATTAGGCAACTTCCTATCCTTTGGCAAAATGGGTCAAAAGAAGGACTTGACAGGCTCAGAAAAGTCAAAAATAGTGAGATATCTTGCAGAGGGATGCAGCACTCTTAAAATTGCAAAGCTTCTGAAGCGTGATCATCGAACAATCAAGCGTTTCATTCAAAATAGTCAACAGGGTCGCAAGAAGCGTGTGGAAAAACCAAGGCGCAAAATAACTGCCCATGAACTGAGAAAAGTCAAGCGTGCAGCTGCCAAGATGCCACTTGCCACCAGTTTGGCCATATTTCAGAGCTGCAACATCACTGGAGTGCCCAAAAGCACAAGGTGTGCAATACTCAGAGACATGGCCAAGGTAAGAAAGGCTGAAAGACGACCACCACTGAACAAGACACACAAGCTGAAACGTCAAGACTGGGCCAAGAAATATCTCAAGACTGATTTTTCTAAGGTTTTATGGACTGATGAAATGAGAGTGAGTCTTGATGGGCCAGACAGATGGGCCCGTGGCTGGATTGGTAAAGGGCAGAGAGCTCCAGTCTGACTCAGACGCCAGCAAGGTGGAGTATTGGTTTGGGCTGGTATCATCAAAGATGAGCTTGTGGGGCCTTTTCGGGTTGAGGATGGAGTCAAGCTCAACTCCCAGTCCTACTGCCAGTTTCTGGAAGACACCTTCTTCAAGCAGTGGTACAGGAAGAAGTCTGCATCCTTAAAGAAAAACATGATTTTCATGCAGGACAATGCTCCATCACACGCGTCCAAGTACTCCACAGCATGGCTGGCAAGAAAGGGTATAAAAGAAGAAAATCTAATGACATGGCCTCCTTGTTCACCTGATCTGAACCCCATTGAGAACCTGTGGTCCATCATCAAATGTGAGATTTACAAGGAGGGAAAACAGTACACCTCTCTGAACAGTGTCTGGGAGGCTGTGGTTGCTGCTGCACGCAATGTTGATGGTGAACAGATCAAAACACTGACAGAATCCATGGATGGCAGGCTTTTGAGTGTCCTTGCAAAGAAAGGTGGCTATATTGGTCACTGATTTGTTTTTGTTTTGTTTTTGAATGTCAGAAATGTATATTTGTGAATGTTGAGATGTTATATTGGTTTCACTGGTAAAAATAAATAATTGAAATGGGTATATATTTGTTTTTTGTTAAGTTGCCTAATAATTATGCACAGTAATAGTCACCTGCACACACAGATATCCCCCTAAAATAGCTATAACTAAAAACAAACTAAAAACTACTTCCAAAACTATTCAGCTTTGATATTAATTAGTTTTTTGGGTTCATTGAGAACATGGTTGTTGTTCAATAATAAAATTAATCCTCAAAAATACAACTTGCCTAATAATTCTGCACTCCCTGTACATACACATATACATATATACATATACATATATATATATATATATATATAAAGGTGTGTGTATAAACTGTGAAAAGGGTTAAATCCGTGCCTATAGTAATGCTTTTATTACAATATTATAAAGGTCCACTGGGATTATCTTTTTTTAATGACAATTCCAATGAACATCCAATCAGTGTGCGTGTCATATGAATCTCTTGAAGTCCAACTCTTTGAAAGGCCTTAGGAAGCCTATGTAGAGTGGGTGGGACTGCTCTCTGTGTCACAGCCCAGCCAAGAGAGGAAACCAAGGTGGGAGGAGGAACAGATGATACCAAGTAGGATAAATATTTTATCAATATACATTATATATACAGTATATAACAGAAGTAAGTACACCCCTGTGCAATATCACTTAACTATCAAATTATTCAAAATTGTATCACCTCTCAATTGTTTTATTTTTAAGTTGACAAGTAGAGTATTTGCTATTATAAACAATCAAAAACAAATACTTTAGAAAGATTATAATGAAAATACAGGCCCCAAAGTAGAAACTTAATGCAACAAAAGTGAATACACCTGTGGTCAGACACACAAGTTAGATCACTGAAACAAAATGGAGTACACCTATGATTTCCAATTAGCCTAATTGCTTGAGCATAGTTACCAGAACAGTCTAATTTTTTTGACCAATGGGCTGTGTCTATCTTCAAATTATGCATCATGTCTCCACATGGAAAAGAATTGCAAGAGGAATTGGAAAACTCTGATTGTGAGACTTCACAAAGATGGAAAAGGATACAGGAAGATTAGTGGCCAACTAAAAATCAGTCAAAACGCAGTTGCAACAGTAATCATGAGGTTTAGATCGATACACAGTGCCAAAAATCAGAGCCCCAGTGCCTGTCCTCTAAAAATGACGCCACGGACAGTGCACTACTTGCACAATCTAGCTCTGAAAAACAGGCAAGTGCTTCAGATTTGCATCAAGTCAAGTGCTTTAGATTTGGCTCAGATATATCGATAGAAATTGGAATTTCTGTGACAGCTCAGACAGTGCTAAGGACATTACATAATGTCAACTTCTATGGACAGCATCCAAGGAAAAAAGAAAAAAAACTTTGCTTGCTCTTCCTTGCTCACAATACTGCAAGATTAAACTTTGCTAAACAACATGGAAAGCCTGATTAATACTGGTAATTAGGCCAAGACAAGATACAATTTTTCGGCTCAGATGGGGTGCAGCATGTTTGATGTAAACCTGGTCAGGATTATCACAGTGAATTATGGAGGTGGGAGTGACACGATATGGGGCTGCATGACTGCAAAAAGGTGTTGGGGAGATGACATTTATAGATGGCACCATGAATGCCTGGGATATACCAAAATACTGGCTGACAAGATGACTCCCAGTCTCCAGAAGTTTGGCAAAAGGATGAATGTTCCAGCATGATAACTATCCAAAGCACACTGTCAAAATCACAAAGGAGTTTCTAAAGGAGAAAAGTGATAACTATAACCTGGCCAAATATGTCACCTGACTTGAATCCAGTAGAACACATTTGGGGTATTTTAAAGATGATAGAGCAACACAACCCCTCGAGCAAAGAGCAGCTGGGGAAAAAAAAAAAAATTCTCTCTGAAGAAGGGTAGAATATCTCTCCGAAAATTTGTACGACACTGGTTGCCTCCATGCCAAGGAAGATTGAAGGTGGACATGCAAAGTATTGAAAAAATTAAAAAAAGATTTGAATCTCAGTAATAAAAGGTGCACTGACTTTTGTTGCATTGATTTCCTGCTTTGGGCCGGTATTTTTAAATATAGTGAATCTAAACTGTTAGTTTTTAATTTTACATAAGAAGTAATGCAGATACTGTTAGGTTATACAATTTTGAATCATTTGACATTTAAGTGATATTGCACTGGGGGTGTACTCACTTCTGTAATTATATATAAAAAATATAATTTTTTTGTTGCAACATTCCTAAAGTCTTAAATATTTTTTTTTCTAGATCCACTTGTTGCATCTTTATCACCGATTAGTGATACATTTTGCAAGCCACTAAAAACAGTCTCTTTCCACATGATAAAAATGATCACATGGCTCCTTACATATTTAAAAAGGGACAGTCTAATCCAAAATGTTTATTGTTTAAAAAGACAATGCCTTTATTACCTATTCCCCAGATTTGCATAACCAAGCTATATTAATATACTTTTACCTCTGATTACCTTGTATCTAAGGGGCCTATTTATTATTGTGCGAGCGGACATGATCCGATATTGCGGATCATGTCCGCTGCACATAGATAAATGCCGACACCATACGCTCTCAGCATTTATCATTATTATCGGTTATTTGTAGAGCGCCAACTGATTCCTCAGCGCTATATTCTTGTGAACTGCTGGTGCAATGCCACCCCCCCCGCAGATTTGCGGCCAATCGGCAGCTAGCAGGTGGTGTCAATCAACCCGATCATATTCGATCGGGTTGATTTCTGGCAATGTCTGTCCACCGCCTCAGAGCAGGCGGACTGGTTACGGAGCAGCCTGGAGGCTAACCGGAAACACGGGGCATCAAGCTCCATACTGAGCTTGATAAATATGCGCCTAAGCCTCTTCTGACAGCCCCTTTATGACATGACTATTTATTTATTTTCTATTGACTTGCATTTTAGGCAATTAATTATGTCTCTTGCACAACTTCACGGGAGTGAGCACAGTGTTATCTATATGGCACACATGAACTAGCACTCCTGTTGTGAAAAGCAAATAAAAAAAGCATGTGAAAAATAGGCTGTCTGTAGTGGCTTAGAAACAGGCAGAAATTTAGGAGGTTTAAATGCTATAAAGTATATTAATATAACAATGTTGGTTGTGAAAAGCTGGGAAATGGGTAGTAAAGGCTTGGTCTATCTTTTTAAACAACAATTTTGTCGTTGACTGTCCCTTTAAAAGAAAGAGGGGGAAAAAAAAATATGATTAATAGGGATGTTTTTTTTTTATTTAACCCTTTCGTGACAGGGTTAAAGTGCCTACATCGGAACACCTGTTCCAATGTAGACAAATTGAAACTACGCGATCGTGCATACGATCGCTTCTGGGGGGCGTCCCTACAACCCTAGGAACGCCCTCCAGACCGCGATCAAGTCCTTGAAGCACAGAAGGCTTCAGGACAGCCGTTTGTTATGACGTTCTATTCCGTCATAACGGCTTTAAAGCCCAGTGTAAATATGACGGAATAGAACGGCATAACGGCGTTAAAAGGTTAAGGGAATTCTCTGATCCCCCCCAGGAATTTACCAGCTATTTCATAACCAAAACAACAGGACTTTGCACAAACACTGGCAGTGTGATATAATAAACATAAAGCCACTGTGAAGCATAAAGATGTAATTTACTTAGTTATATCATTATGGCATAACATTTCTCATTTCCTATTAAAAATATAACTAGTAAGGATGACTTCTTCTCCAAATATCCAGATTTCATTAAGTATGTTTTCTCAGGTTCTCTTCCAATGCCTACTACATTAGGAAACACTTCCCCCTCAGATTTTAGGGCTTTCCACATAAGAATAGTACATTAAATAATAAAAACAAAGAAAAATTCACACTCGTTCCCCTGACTTTAATTACCAGTTTACGTGAAGGAAAGATAAAATGTATAGGTTTTGAAAGTACGTTAAGGTTAGCTAGAAATAGTTGGTCCTTTTTTAGCAGAATGGTCATGGCTTTTACTCTGTGGCACTTTTTTTGAGGACTGGGAAAGTTTCAGTGTGTCTCTCTTTTCAATACGTCTAAGTTGCTTCTTCTTTGCACGCTTCAATTTTGCTGGATTACGAATCTAAAAAGGGAAAAAAAAAAAATGTAAATATTGATAAAAAGTACCAGTTTTATTCTATGTTCACAACATTCCTCCTATTTATGCTTTCAGTGTAGTGACCAGTTTTCTTAGTTACATTTTCTAGCTCATTATACTTAGGACAGAGCTTTAAGTTATTGTAAACCAATGTTTTTAATTACAATATAAGTAATCCTAAAGAAAAAGATGAGAACTTTAATTCATGAAAGTCTTTGTATACATACATAAGTCTTTTAGTAAATACATTTTAATTGATAAATCGTGACGTTTCGGGACCCTTCCTCAGACACACAAACACAACACTCAAATGACAATTTAAACAGTGTAAGCCCCTCCCCCAGTGACAAATTGAGCCAAAAAGGTAACCATAGTGATCCTCAATAAACAGGAACTTGCATGTTCAATGTATAACAAATACAACATCATCCAAACTTTTTTAAAAATGCATAATTTTAGTGAATATATGAGTACATATCACTGTCTGGTAATACTAAATAAAATAAAAGACACTCCCTGTGTGATCCACGTATGTGTATATCCCCACGTGAAAAATCAGTGACAGTAAACATAAGTGAAAATATAGTGCATAATGTCTTATTACATATTGCTATCAGCCAGTGGATCAAAAACGACACTTGTATCAAAAGCATAATATTGGAGCATATTGATGCAAAAATCATCATATCAAATGGATTAAGTTAATAAAATAAATTAGATCCGGACATCTACCTTTTATATCGCTTATCTGGCGGTTCAGGAGCTGTAACCTCCTGAACTGCCAGATAAGCGATCTAAAAGGTAGATGTCCGGATCTAATTTACTTTATTAACTCAATTTATTTGATATGATTTTTGCATCAATATGCTCCAATATTATGCATTTCAGGAGAAGGTATTTGTAAAATCTGCTGCAATGTAAACTTTGATGAATGAAAGGGGAAATGCATCAGAGGGGGGCGGGATCGCGTGCAGGGGCACAGAGGCGGGTGCGGGAGGGACCGCTACACTATGGAAAAGTGTAATTGATGGAGTGGGTAAATATTATCCAAGGGTTCTGGGAGGGGTGGGGTAGGTTAAACCACACACACACACCTTTTATTTTAGTACTGGCAGACTTTCTGCCAGTACTTAAGATGGCGGGGACAATTGTGGGGTGGGGGAAGGAAGAGAGCTGTTTGGGAGGGATCAGGGGGTGGGATGTGTCAGGTAGGAGGCTGATCTCTACACTAAAGCTAAAATTAACCCTACAAGCTCCCTAATTAACCCCTTTACTGCTTGGCATAATACACGTGTGGTGCGCAGCTGCATTTAGCAGCCTTCTAATTACCAAAAAGCAATGCCAAAGTCATATATGTCTGCTATTTCTGAACAAACGGGATCCCAGAGAAGCATTTACAACCATTTGTGCCATAAATGCACAAGCCGTTTGTAAATAATTTCAGTGAGAAACCTTAAGTTTGTAAAAAAAATATTTTTATTTGATCGCATTTGGCGGTGAAATGGTGGCATGAAATATACCAAAAATAGGCCTAGATCAATACTTTGGGTTGTCTACAAAAAAAAAAAAAAAAAAAAAAAAGATATATATATATATATACACACATATACACATGTGTCAAGGGTTACTCAGGGATTCCTGACAGAAATCAGTGTTCCAATGTAACTATGGCAAATTTGAGGGGGAAAATGGTTTGAAAATAGCAAAGTGCTACTTGTACTTATTGCCCTATAACTAAAAAAAAAAAAAAAAAAAAGCAAAGAACATGTAAACACTGAGTATTTATAAACTCAGGACAAATTTTAGAAACTATTTAGCATGGGTGTTTTTTGGTGGTTGTAGATGTGCAACAGATTTTGGGGGTCAAACTTAGAAAAAGTGTGTTTTTTTTCTCAATTTTATTCATCATATTTTATTAAAAAAAAATTATAGTAAGTTATAAAATATGATGAAAATAATGGTATCTTTAGAAAGTCCATTTAATGGTGAGAAAAAAACGGTATATAATATGTGTGGGTACCGTAAATGAGTAAGAGGAAAATTCCTGCTAAACACAAACACAGCAGAAATGTAAAAATAGCCCTGGCCCCAAACGGTCAACAAATGGAAAAGTGCTCTGGTCACTAAGGGGATAATGTGTTCCCAATGATCAATTTTACCTTACTGAGTGTATTAAGTTCCTTTACTCTTATTTTGGACTTTGAAATAACCGATTATGTCTGTGCTATTCCTACCTATTCTGGAAGTTTCTATACATTTCCCAAAGATCTATATAGTCAGAGGTCAACAAATTGGTTTAAAATTTAGGAGCCAGAAAGTGGCATTTGTATATAGATATAGGGAGAATAACCCCAAATTTTAAGAGCCAGAGGTAAAATTCTAGAAGCCAGTGGCTCCCAGGTTTGTTGAGCCCTGTCTATGGTTACAATTTAATTATATCCAAAATGACCATCACTTTTCTGACAATTAAAAAGGGACATAAAACCCCCTTCTGGTAAACTATACAATTAATAACCTCAGTATAATGCATTTAAAAAGGTTTCCATGATCACGACATCTTTAAATTCTTCTTCCTAAATGTAACTGAGTTCAGCAAATTTTAATCTCAGTGTATGTGTGTGAATGGTAAAATACATACATAGTACATGTGCACCAACCAGCGGCATAACTTGCTCTGAGAAAGGAGCTAAGGATATGGTGAAAGTACCAGCCTCTGAGATTAATAATATTCTGCAGAACAGTTTAAAAAAAAAAAAAGTTATTCTGGGGCTAAATCCCTGTTTCTCAACTTGCGGTACATGTAACCCCTGTGGGTACCTGGAGCTTTGGTAGGAGGTACTCAGTGACTTCCCTGTCATTATTTTGCCCTGATACAGAGAAGGTAAAAATTCAACATATGACTGACATATGCTGTGAATATATAAGAATCTGGCCGGTTAGTGACATTTGAAGACTGGAGTGAAGAAACAATTATAAAAAAAAAAAAGTGTAAAAAACTGACTTATATTTTATTCTGTAATCATCTCCCATTAATTCCACAGAGCCAATCTAGATAACATGCATATAGTTGAGCTATCAAAATATTGTGCTAGAGTTTTTTCTCTAATTGGTTCTGCTATGAAACAAAAAAAAAAAAAAAAAAAAAAAAAAAAAAAACCATTTTTGTTCTTTCATGATTCAGATAGAGCATGCAATTTTAAGCATCTTTCAAATGCACGCCTATTAATTTTTCATTGTTCTCTTTGTATTTTTATTTGAATAAACAAGAATGTGAGTATTTTTTGTTCAGCACCTAGGTAGAACTTGCTGATTGGTGGCTACCTAACATTCCCAGGTACTGAACCAAAAATGGGCCAGCCCCTATGCTAAATGTAATGCAATGTAAATTAGAAAGTTACATTCTCTATCTGAATTATGAAAGAAAAAAAATTGTGTTTTGTGTACCTATGATTTTGCAAATATGAACTAAAATGTGTTAACTAAAAAGTAAAAAAACAAAACATTTAAAGGGACACTGAGCCCAAATTTTTTTCTTTCGTGATTCAGATAGAGCATGCAATTTTAAACAACTTTCCAATTTACTCCTATTAATTTGTCTTCGTTCTCTTGCTTTCTTTATTTGAAAAACATAATTTATGTAAGAACTTACCTGATAAATTCATTTCTTTCATATTAGCAAGAGTCCATGAGCTAGTGACGTATGGGATATACATTCCTACCAGGAGGGGCAAAGTTTCCCAAACCTCAAAATGCCTATAAATACACCCCTCACCACACCCACAATTCAGTTTAACGAATAGCCAAGAAGTGGGGTGATAAAAAAGTGCGAAAGCATATAACATAAGGAATTGGAATAATTGTGCTTTATACAAAATCATAACCACCACAAAAAAAGGGCGGGCCTCATGGACTCTTGCTAATATGAAAGAAATGAATTTATCAGGTAAGTTCTTACATAAATTATGTTTTCTTTCATGTAATTAGCAAGGGTCCATGAGCTAGTGACGTATGGGATAATGATTACCCAAGATGTGGATCTTTCCACACAAGAGTCACTAGAGAGGGAGGGATAAAATAAAGACAGCCAATTCCTGCTGAAAATAATCCACACCCAAAATAAAGTTTAATGAAAAACATAAGCAGAAGATTCAAACTGAAACCGCTGCCTGAGGTACTTTTCTACCAAAAACTGCTTCAGAAGAAGAAAATACATCAAAATGGTAGAATTTAGTAAAAGTATGCAAAGAGGACCAAGTTGCTGCTTTGCAAATCTGGTCAACCGAAGCTTCATTCCTAAACGCCCAGGAAGTAGAAACTGACCTAGTAGAATGAGCTGTAATCCTCTGAGGCGGAGTTTTACCCGACTCAACATAGGCAAGATGAATTAAAGATTTCAACCAAGATGCCAAAGAAATGGCAGAAGCTTTCTGGCCTTTTCTAGAACCGGAAAAGATAACAAATAGACTAGAAGTCTTTCTGAAAGATTTAGTAGCTTCAACATAATATTTCAAAGCTCTAACAACATCCAAAGAATGCAACGATTTCTCCTTAGAATTCTTAGGATTAGGACATAATGAAGGAACCACAATTTCTCTACTAATGTTGTTGGAATTCACAACTTTAGGTAAAAATTCAAAAGAAGTTACCAACACTGCCTTATCCTGATGAAAAATCAGAAAAGGAGACACACAAGAAAGAGCAGATAATTCAGAAACTCTTCTGGCAGAAGAGATGGCCAAAAGGAACAAAACTTTCCAAGAAAGTAATTTAATGTCCAATGAATGCATAGGTTCAAATGGAGGAGCTTGAAGAGCCCCCAGAACCAAATTCAAACTCCAAGGAGGAGAAATTGACTTAATGACAGGTTTTATACGAACCAAAGCTTGTACAAAACAATGAATATCAGGAAGAATAGCAATCTTTCTGTGAAAAAGAACAGAAAGAGCAGAGATTTGTCCTTTCAAGGAACTTGCAGACAAACCCTTATCTAAACCATCCTGAAGAAACTGTAATATTCTCGGTATTCTAAAAGAATGCCAAGAAAAATGATGAGAAAGACACCAAGAAATATAAGTCTTCCAGACTCTATAATATATCTCTCTAGATACAGATTTACGAGCCTGTAACATAGTATTAATCACAGAGTCAGAAAAACCTCTTTGACCAAGAATCAAGCGTTCAATCTCCATACCTTTAAAATTTAAGGATTTCAGATCCTGATGGAAAAAAGGACCTTGAGACAGAAGGTCTGGTCTTAACGGAAGAGTCCACGGTTGGCAAGAGGCCATCCGGACAAGATCCGCATACCAAAACCTGTGAGGCCATGCCGGAGCTACCAGCAGAACAAACGAGCATTCCTTCAGAATCTTGGAGATTACTCTTGGAAGAAGAACTAGAGGCGGAAAGATATAGGCAGGATGATACTTCCAAGGAAGTGATAATGCATCCACTGCCTCCGCCTGAGGATCCCGGGATCTGGACAGATACCTGGGAAGTTTCTTGTTTAGATGAGACGCCATCAGATCTATTTCTGGAAGTTCCCACATTTGAACAATCTGAAGAAATACCTCTGGGTGAAGAGACCATTCGCACGGATGCAACGTTTGGCGACTGAGATAATCCGCTTCCCAATTGTCTATACCTGGGATATGAACCGCAGAGATTAGACAGGAGCTGGATTCCGCCCAAACCAAAATTTGAGATACTTCTTTCATAGCCAGAGGACTGTGAGTCCCTCCTTGATGATTGATGTATGCCACAGTTGTGACATTGTCTATCTGAAAACAAATGAACGATTCTCTCTTCAGAAGAGGCCAAAACTGAAGAGCTCTGAAAATTGCACGGAGTTCCAAAATATTGATCGGTAATCTCACCTCCTGAGATTCCCAAACTCCTTGTGCCGTCAGAGATCCCCACACAGCTCCCCAACCTGTGAGACTTGCATCTGTTGAAATTACAGTCCAGGTCGGAAGCACAAAAGAAGCCCCCTGAATTAAACGATGGTGATCTGTCCACCACGTTAGAGAGTGTCGAACAATCGGTTTTAAAGATATTAATTGAAATATCTTTGTGTAATCCTTGCACCATTGATTCAAAGAGGTCGCATGTGAAAACGAGCAAAGGGGATCGCGTCCGATGCAGCAGTCATAAGACCTAGAATTTCCATGCATAAGGCTACCGAAGGGAATGATTGTGACTGAAGGTTTCGACAAGCTGTAATTAATTTTAGACGTCTCTTGTCTGTTAAAGACAGAGTCATGGACACTGAATCTATCTGGAAACCCAGAAAGGTTACCCTTGTCTGAGGAATCAAAGAACTTTTTGGTAAATTGATCCTCCAACCATGATCTTGAAGAAACAATACAAGTCGATTCGTATGAGATTCTGCTAAATGTAAAGACTGAGCAAGTACCAAGATATCGTCCAAATAAGGAAATACCACAATACCCTGTTCTCTGATTACAGACAGAAGGGCACCGAGAACCTTTGAAAAAATTCTTGGAGCTGTAGCTAGGCCAAACGGTAGCGCCACAAACTGGTAATGCTTGTCCAGAAAAGAGAATCTCAGGAACTGATAATGATCTGGATGAATCGGAATATGCAGATATGCATCCTGTAAATCTATTGTGGACATATAATTCCCTTGCTGAACAAAAGGCAAGATAGTCCTTACAGTTACCATCTTGAACGTTGGTATCCTTACATAACGATTCAATATTTTTAGATCCAGAACTGGTCTGAAGGAATTCTCCTTCTTTGGTACAATGAAGAGATTTGAATAAAACCCCAGCCCCTGTTCCAGAACTGGAACTGGCATAATTACTCCAGCCAACTCTAGATCTGAAACACAATTCAGAAATGCTTGAGCTTTCACTGGATTTACTGGGACACAGGAAAGAAAAAATCTCTTTGCAGGAGGTCTCATCTTGAAACCAATTCTGTACCCTTCTGAAACAATGTTCTGAATCCAAAGATTGTGAACAGAATTGATCCAAATTTCTTTGAAAAAACGTAACCTGCCCCCTACCAGCTGAGCTGGAATGAGGGCCGCACCTTCATGTGGACTTAGAAGCAGGCTTTGCCTTTCTAGCAGGCTTGGATTTATTCCAGACTGGAGATGGTTTCCAAACTGAAACTGCTCCTGAGGATGAAGGATCAGGCTTTTGTTCCTTGTTACCCTGGAAAGAAATGGAAAGTAGAGTTGATTTAGAAGCCATATCAGCATTCCAACAGGCCCATTTATCAAGCTCCGTATGGAGCTTGAAGGGCCGTGTTTCTGGCGAGTCTTCAGACTCGCCAGAAACACAAGTTATGAAGCAGCGGTCTAAAGACCGCTGCTCCATAACCCTGTCCTCCTGCTCTGAGCAGGCGGACAGAAATCGCCGGAAATCAACCCGATCGGGTTGATTGACACCTCCCTGCTGGCGGCCGATTGGCCGCAAGTCAGCAGGGGGCGGCGTTGCACCAGCAGCTCTTGTGAGCTGCTGGTGCAATGTTAAATGCGGAGAGCGTATTGCTCTCCGCATTTAGCGAGGTCTTGCGGACCTGATCCGCAGTGTCGGATCAGGTCCGCAAGCCCTTTGATAAATGGGCCCCCAAGTCTTAAGCCATAAAGCTCTTCTAGCTAAAATAGCTAGAGACATAAACCTGACATCAACTCTGATAATATCAAAAATGGCATCACAGATAAAATTATTAGCATGCGGAAGAAGAATAATAATATCATGAGAATCACGATTTGTTACTTGTTGCGCTAAAGTTTCCAACCAAAAAGTTGAAGCTGCAGCAACATCAGCCAATGATATAGCAGGTCTAAGAAGATTACCTGAACACAGATAAGCTTTTCTTAGAAAGGATTCAATTTTCCTATCTAAAGGATCTTTAAACGAAGTACCATCTGACGTAGGAATGGTAGTACGTTTAGCAAGGGTAGAAATAGCCCCATCAACTTTAGGGATTTTGTCCCAAAATTCTAACCTGTCAGACGGAACAGGATATAATTGCTTAAAACGTTTAGAAGGAGTAAATGAATTACCCAATTTATCCCATTCTTTGGAAATTACTGCAGAAATAGCATTAGGAACAGGAAAAACTTCTGGAATAACCACAGGAGATTTAAATACCTTATCTAAACGTTTAGAATTAGTATCAATAGGACCAGAATCCTCTATTTCTAAAGCAATTAATACTTCTTTAAGTAAAGAACGAATAAATTCCATTTTAAATAAATATGAAGATTTATCAGCATCAATCTCTGAAACAGAATCCTCTGAACCAGAAGAGTCATCAGAATCAGAATGATGATGTTCATTTAAAAATTCATCTGTAGGGAGAGAAGTTTTAAAAGATTTTTTACGTTTACTAGAAGGAGAAATAACAGACATAGCCTTCTTGATGGATTCAGAAACAAAATCTCTTATGTTATCAGGAACATTCTGCACCTTAGATGTTGAAGGAACTGCAACAGACAATGGTACTTTACTAAAGGAAATATTATCTGCATTAACAAGTTTGTCATGACAATTAATACAAACAACAGCCGGAGGAATAGCTACCAAAAGTTTACAGCAGATACACTTAGCTTTGGTAGATCCAGCACTAGACAGCGATTTTCCTGTAGTATCTTCTGACTCAGATGCAACGTGAGACATCTTGCAATATGTAAGAGAAAAAAAACATATAAAGCAAAATTGATCAAATTCCTTAAATGACAGTTTCAGGAATGGGAAAAAATGCCAAAGAACAAGCTTCTAGCAACCAGAAGCAATGAAAAATGAGACTTAAATAATGTGGAGACAAAAGCGACGCCCATATTTTTTAGCGCCAAATAAAACGCCCACATTATTTGGCGCCTAAATGCTTTTGGCGCCAAAAATGACGCCACATCCGGAACGCCGACATTTTTGGCGCAAAATAACGTCAAAAAATGACGCAACTTCCGGCGACACGTATGACGCCGGAAACGGAAAAGAATTTTTGCGCCAAAAAAGTCCGCGCCAAGAATGACGCAATAAAATGAAGCATTTTCAGCCCCCGCGAGCCTAACAGCCCACAGGGAAAAAAAAGAGTCAAATTTGAAGGTAAGAAAAAATGAATAATTTAAATGCATAATCCCAAATATGAAACTGACTGTCTGAAAAATAAGGAAAGTTGAACATTCTGAGTCAAGGCAAATAAATGTTTGAATACATATATTTAGAACTTTATAAACAAAGTGCCCAACCATAGCTTAGAGTGTCACAGAAAATAAGATTTACTTACCCCAGGACACTCATCTACATGTTTGTAGAAAGCCAAACCAGTACTGAAACGAGAATCAGTAGAGGTAATGGTATATATAAGAGTATATCGTCGATCTGAAAAGGGAGGTAAGAGATGAATCTCTACGACCGATAACAGAGAACCTATGAAATAGACCCCGTAGAAGGAGATCACTGCATTCAAATAGGCAATACTCTCCTCACATCCCTCTGACATTCAGTGCACGCTGAGAGGAAAACCGGGCTCCAACTTGCTGCGGAGCGCATATCAACGTAGAATCTAGCACAAACTTACTTCACCACCTCCATCGGAGGCAAAGTTTGTAAAACTGAATTGTGGGTGTGGTGAGGGGTGTATTTATAGGCATTTTGAGGTTTGGGAAACTTTGCCCCTCCTGGTAGGAATGTATATCCCATACGTCACTAGCTCATGGACTCTTGCTAATTACATGAAAGAAAAGAAGGCGTCTAAGCTATTTTTTTGGTTCAGACCATGGAAAGCACTTGTTTATTGGTAGGTGAATTTACCCACCAATCAGCAAGAACACAGTGTGTTCACCAAAAATGTCCCAGCATCTAAATTTACATTCTTGCATTTCAAATAAAGATACCAAGAGAATGAAAAGAATTTGATAATAGGATTAAATTAGAAAGTTGCTTAAAATTGCATGCTCTATCTGAATCATGATAGAACAAAAAATGGGTTCAGTGTCCCTTTTAACCCCTTAACGACTGAGGACGTGCAGGGTACGTCCTCAGAAAAAAGGCAGTTAATGCCTGAGAACGTACCCTGCACGTCCTCAGTGTGGAAAGCAGCTGGAAGCGATCCTGCTCGCTTCCAGCTGCTTTCCGGTTATTGCAGTGATGCCTCGATATGGAGGCATCCTGCAATAACCTTTTTAAGTCATCCGGTGCAGAGAGAGCCACTCTGTGGCCCTCTCTGCACCGGAGATCGGTGGCTACCTGCGTTGGTGGGTGGGAGCCGGACCGGGAGGCGGGTGGCGGCCATCGATGGCCATGTGGATGTGAAGGGGGGCGGGATCGTGGGCGGGGGTGGCTGGGGGCGCGCACGGGGAGGGAGCGGGTGGGAACCGCTACACTGCAGAAAATGGGGAAATAAAAAATATATCAAAAAATAAAATTTTAAACAATCAGCAAGGTGGTGGGGGTTTGTCTGTGGGGGGTGGGTGGGGGGGGGGAGGCTACACTACAGAAAAAAACAAAAAAAAACAAAAAAAAAGCACTTTTTATTGTAAACTGGGTACTGGCAGACAGCTGCCAGTACCCAAGATGGCCCCCAATAAGGCAGAGGGGAGGGTTAGAGAGCGGTTTTGGGGGGGATCAGGGAGGTTGGGGGCTAAGGGGGGGATCCTACACAGTAGCATATGTAAATATGCTAAAAAAAAAATTCATTTTTTTTTAAAAACCCTTTTATTTTAGTACTGGCAGACATTCTGCCAGTACTTAAGATGGCGGGGACAATTGTGGGGTGGGGGAGGGAAGGGAGCTGTTTGGGAGGGATCAGGGGGTGGGATGTGTCAGATGGGAGGCTGATCTCTACACTAAAGCTAAAATTAACCCTGCAAGCTCACTACAAACTCCCTAATTAACCCTTTCACTGCTAGCCATAATACACGTGTGAGGCGCAACAGGATTTAGTGGCCTTCTAATTACCAGAAAGCAACGCCAAAGTCATATATGTCTGCTATTTCTGAACAAAGGGGATCCCAGACAAGCATTTACAACCATTTGTGCCATAATTGCACAAGCTGTTTGTAAATGATTTCAGTGAGAAACCTAAAATTATGAAAAATTTTACGTTTTTTTTAATTTGATCGCATTTGGCGGTGAAATGGTGGCATGAAATATACCAAAATGTGCCTAGATCAATACTTGGGGTTGTCTACTACACTAAAGCTAAAATTAACCCTACAAGCTCCCTAAAAGCTCCCTAATTAACCCCTTAACTGCTGGGCATGATACACTTGTGGTGCGCAGTGGCATTTAGCGGCCTTCTAATTACCAAAAAGCAACGCCAAAGCCATATATGTGTGCTATTTCTGAACAAAGGGGATCCCAGAGAAGAATTTACAACCATTTATGCCATAATTGCACAAGCTGTTTGTAAATGATTTCAGTGAGAAACCTAAAGTTTGTGAAAAAATTTGTGAAAAAGTGAACAATTTTTTGTATTTGATTGCATTTGGCGGTGAAATGGTGGTATGAAATATACCAAAATTGGCCTAGATCAATACTTTGGGATGTCTACTAAAAAAAAATATATACATGTCAAGGGATATTCAGGGATTCCTGAAAGATATCAGTGTTCTAATGTAACTAGCGCTAATTTTGGAAAAAAATGGTTTGGAAATAGCAAAGTGCTATTTGTATTTATGGCCCTATAACTTGCAAAAAAAGCAAAGAACATGTAAACATTGGGTATTTCTAAACTCAGGACAAAATTTAGAAACTATTTAGCATGGGTGTTTTTTGGTGGTTTTAGATATGTAACAGATTTTGGGGGTCAAAGTTAGAAAAAGTGTGTTTTTTTCCATTTTTCCTCATATTTTATCATTTTTTTATAGTAAATTATAAGATATGATGAAAATAATGGTATCTTTAGAAAGTCCATTTAATGGCGAGAAAAACGGTATATAATATGTGTGGGTACAGTAAATGAGTAAGAAGAAAATTACAGCTAAACACAAACACCGCAAAAATGTAAAAATAGCCTTGGTCCCAAACGGATAGAAAATGGAAAAGTGCTCTGGTCACTAAGGGGTTAAGGGAACAATTTTGTGTTTTAATTGCAAGTCACCATTTCTCAGTCTACATGAGTAGTAATAAACATAAAGAGAGAATATTTACCACTTGTACTACTTCAGCCTTCCGTTCATTCTCCAATCGGCGTTTGAGATTTTCTTCCCTACGTTTCTTTTTTTCCTAGAGAAAAAAAAAAACAAATAAAAATTTATATAGTGTGTGTGTGTGTGTATATATATATATATATATATATATATATATATATATATATATATATATATATATATATATATCAGAATAATAAAGATTAGCACTTACATCTTTCTCCCTTTGTTTTTCATCTTTTAGTTGCTTGGAAAATTCTTTGAGAACTTTCTTTTCCTGGCGAGCTTTCATCTTAACTTCCCAAGAGGTACTCAGAGAATGGCCATTTACCATTTGTGAAAACCTTGACAATATAGAACACAGTAAAATTAAATGGTAGGGCTGTGAGATTTGCAAAGACAAAAATAGAAGATAAATTATTATTATTATTTAAATAACCTTTTCTTGTTGGTGTCTTTCCAAATCCTCCCAGATTTTGGTTTCCCTCGAGGTTTTATCAGACAGCTGCCAGATGTAGAATCCTTTTTGAGTATAATATTCCCTTCTTTGGAATCCTGTTTCAGCTTTGCAACAGACTGTCCATTGCCCAACTCTACACTAGATTGTTCATCGGGTTTATCGTTTTCAGCTGGTCCGTCCCTATCATTACTTTGCTCACCTTGATCCAGTCTCTCATTGACATCATTTACATCTTTAGGATCTGATATAACACTATCTAGACTCTCAGTCGCACATTCTTGTTTTTCGTGCTGCTCTAAAACTTGTGCCTCGGTGTTATCTTCTATTTCAGACTGTTCACTTTCCTCTGTTCTGATGCTGTCTAATAAGCTGTTACCCGCTCTCCGTTTACTCCTTCGTAGTGGAGTATTATTTGTGGGAAGCTGTATTTTCTTACACTCCATATCCGTTCTCAGCGTTGACAACCTTATCCTTCCCCGTTCGCCCGTAACCCAATTACCAAATACTCTTCTCCATATACCATGTGGTGCTAAAGGAAAGATTAGAGACGCGCTTTGATGACGTAACCAAACGTATGCACAACTGCTGTAGACGTAAATTGTGCTTGTCGGGTTACGTATATTTCATGACAAATGCGGAAGTGTTGTTTGTTTACCAAACTTTATTGAACCCAAATACACCTAATAGTTTATGCAATATTGAAGCCAAGTTAAATAACATTTAAACTTTAGCTGTGTGAAGGCTAAACTAGCAAGCTGTACATAACATGCGCTACAGGTGTTGTATTTTACATCAAGCAGTTGATAAGAGATCATTTGTTTACTTAAAGGGACTTGACACTAGGGTTGCCACCTTTTGCCCAAAAAATTCCTGGACACTTTTAAAGTGGGTGTGGAGAGGGTGTGGCTTGGGGCGTGGTTGGGGCGTGGCTTTTCACGGCCTCAAATTCATTATGAAATTAATTTTTATATATATATATATATAATAAATATATATATATATATATATATACACACATATATAATATATATATATATATATATATATATATAGACATACATATATAATATATATACACACATATATAATATATATATATATATATATATATATATATATATATATATATATATATATATATATATATATATAAACATAAACATTCTAAGCCAAATAATGTTATTTTCTTTAATAAAAAAAAAAAAACAATGAATTTTATTTTTGATCTTATACTTCAGGCCTATAAACATAACTATTGTTTTTATTTTTGCCAATGGAACTTAGTAGTAGGTACAGGCTTTAGTTTTAGGAGCTATAGGTACAGTAGTAGGTACAGGCTTTAGTTTTAGGAGCTATAGGTACAGTAGTAGGTACAGGTTTTAGTTTTAGGAGCTATAGGTACAGTAGTAGGTACAGGCTTTAGTTTTAGGAGCTATAGGTACAGTAGTAGATACAGTTAGTTTTAGGAGCTATAGGTACAGTAGTAGATACAGTTAGTTTTAGGAGCTATAGGTACAGTAGTAGGTACAGTTAGTTTTAGGAGCTATAGGTACAGGCTTTAGTTTTAGGAGCTATAGGTACAGTAGTATGTACAGGCTTTAGTTTTAGGAACTCAGTTTTAGGAGCTATAGTTGCAAAATGTGTAATTCATGTATACTGCAAAGTTTACCAACATGTAATAATTTAACTAGTACACTTTTGTTTTTTTCAATACACTGTCACTTTAAGCCTTCCTTTAACTTTCTTTTTCCTTTGCTAGTTCCCTGTCCAATCTCCTTTTTCACTCCCACTGGGGCCCTTTCCCTATGTCCCTCTTCCTGTCCCACATAAAAATACATAGTCAGCATCCAGCCTTCAGAGTAGCCCTGAAACCAAACTCGCTTTTGACACCTCCCCTCAGGTTATTCTTACCTTGGCTGCCAGTGCCATGTTGTGTGCGGCGTGCCCCAGCTGATGGTCGCTTCTGCTCTCAGAGACAGATAAACAGCACAGGGCTGCACACACACACCACTACCTCTTGATGTCTCTGCCGTCTTGTCTGCCCCTCTTTATAGTATGGCAGCCCGCTGCCCGCACCGCACCAGCAACGCCTGACCTCTCAGTCTGCCGCGCTCTCTGCTGGATCATCATGTGATGTGACGAATTCCCTCCTCAACTTTCTTCCCCCTCCTACACCACCATCCTCCAGACAGACCAGACTCCACCTACCCAGTATTGTTGTAACCGTTACCCTGGGCTAAGAGCTCCCCTGGCCAGCTAATTTTTTTAAAAATCTTTGCTCACTGCTGCACCAAGGGAGCTCTTAGCCCGGGACATTTCAGTGTAGTTCCGGGACACGGGACATGCAGGGTCAGACCGGGACTGTCCCGGTGATACCGGGGCAGGTGGCAACCCTACTTGACACCCCCATTTTTTTCTTTTGTGATTCTAATATTGCATACCATTTAAAAACATTTTCCAATTTATTTCTATTATCTAACTTGCATAGTTCTCTTGGTATTCTTTGTTAAAAATAATACCTAGGTTGTCTCAGGAGCTTGGACCTAGCTGCTGATTGGTGGCTGCACATATGTGCCTCTTAAAATTGGCTTACTGGTGTGTTAGGCTACCTCTCAGTAATGCATTGCTGCCCCTTTAAAAAACAATAGAGAATGAAGCACAATTGACAACAAGTTGTAAATTAGAAAGTTCAAGAAATGTATGTTCCATCTGAATCATGAAAGAAATAGTTGGGTTTCATGTCCCTTTAACGTAATAGTCCTGTAGTATTCAAATTTTCAGTGTAAGTGTAGCTTTCAACAGGAAAGACAGTTATTTAAAATGGAAAAATTAACGGAGTTGTATTAACACTTTAATACACTCAGCAGGTAGAATGGGTCATTAGGAACACAATATAGAGAGAAAGTTTTACAGAACACTTGTCTCTTTAAGTGTATTAAACCAGTATTTTGTGCAAAGTTTTTATTAAAATGTTCAATGTTTTTAAAATGTTTGCTCTGTGCCATTTAGTTTAGGTTTTAAATACTCTGAGCAGTGTACTTATAAATATAAATATAACATATGAATTCACACTGAAAAATGTGAAGTAATCCTGTGATTCATTCATATTCATGTTTATGATGACTATTTTGACTAAGCAATGAAAACAAAACAAATTCCATATGATGGCACTAAATATTTAAAACTTAAAGAGACATGAAACCCAATTTTTTTCTTTCACGATTCAGATAGAACATGCAATTTTAAGCAACTTTCTAATTTACTCATATTACCAATTTTTCTTCGTTTTCTTAGTATCTTTATTTGGAAAAGCAGGAATGTAAGCTTAGGAGCCAGCCCATTTTTGGTTTGGCACCCTGGGTTATTGGTGGCTATATTTATCTACCAATCAGCAAGCACTACCCAGGTGCTGAATCAAAAATGGTCCGGCTCTTAAGCTTTACATTCCTGCTTTTCAATTAAAGATACAAAGAGAATGAAGAAATATTGATAATAGGAGTAAATTAGAAAGTTGCTTAAAATTGCATGATCTATCTGAATCATGAAAGAAAAAAAGTTGGGTTCATACTGAAACACATTAAAAGATGTCATCAGTAAAAGAGTCCATATAGGAATAAGATCTGACAAGTTTTGCATTTATCAGCTATAATCATAGATCCTAAAACCCCATAACTATAGATGGAGCCATGGTTAAAAGAGCCTACCATTTTCTGGTTGGCTCACTTATTAAAGAAGCTATGTGCATAGAAGATAATAGTGTTAGTGTGTGATAATAAAAATTACACTTTAATAAAAATAAAAATGTTAAGCATTATGATAATGATTAAAATACTTTATATAGGAGACAACTAATACAGCCATACACATTTACCCCCAAAAATAAAAGTATAATGTTTATTAGGCCTATTAATACAAAACTAAATTTACCAGCCTACTGTAGGCTGGGATAGAGACAACTATGCCAGGAAATATACAAAGCTAATACAAACTATAAATATCTATATCTCTATCAATCTATCTATATCACACACACTATATGGACAAAAGTATGTGGGCTTGTGACCATCACACCTAAAAAAGCTTGTTGAACACCCCATTCACAAAACCATCAACATAAATACAGTGTTGGACCCCTTTGTGACTATAACAGCTGCCACTCTTTCTAGAAGAATTTTCACAAGAGCTTGGAGTGTGTTTGCGGGAAAATGTATGCCTATTTAGCCAAAAGAGTATTTATGAGGTCAGGCACTGATGTTGGACAAGGACATCTGGTTCGCAATAGATATTCCAACTCATTCCAAAGGTGTTCAATAGGGTTGGGGTCAGGGCTCTTTGCAGGCCACTCAAGTTCTTCAACACCAAACTTGTCAAACCATTTCTCCATGGACCTTGCTTTGCCCAAAGGTGCACAGTTATGCCGGACAGGAAAGTGCCTTCCCCAAACTGTTGCTAGAAAGGTGGAAGCAGCCAATTGTCTATAATATTTTTGTATGCTGTAGCATTAAGTTGAATCTTCAAAGGAACTAAGGGGCCTAAGCCCAAACACTTAAAAACAGGCCCAGAACATTATCCCGCTTCTACCAAACTGTACAGTAGGTACTATGCATTCTGGTAGGTAGCATTCTCCTGGCATCCACCATACCCAGATTCTTTAATTATACTGGCAGATAGTGAAGCGTGACTTCATGCTTTCAGATATTTGAACGGAAAGGGCTGCAAAGTGTATATATATATATATATGTCTATACATGTGTTTATATGTGTATATATGTATGTACAGTATATACATATTTATACATATAAATACACATGTATACACACATTTATATATATATATATATATATATATATCATAGCCCTTTCCAGTCAAACACCTTGTCATATATCATATACTTTTAAACGCTCAGAACTTTCTTTTTAATATTTATGTGAATATGTTTTATCAGATAGTGTATATATGAGTGTAACTGTTAATTTTAATGTTTTTATGTGGTTTTTGGTGCAACTTTTTTTAACTCCATGTCATTTACGCAAGATCGTCAGTCGCGCTAACCTGACGAGTGTAAAATGTGATTGTGATAATGGGTTCTAATTTACTTTCAGCTTGTAATATGAGCACTAGTTTATGTGGGCGCAATATTTCAATAACAAGTGAGCTAACATTAGCGTGTTACTTGTAATCTAGCCCCTAGTGTTTAATGTCCCTTTAATACTCTGCAGAAGATATAACAAGTACAGAGTTCTCCACAGAAAATGTTGCTAGCCGGGTTGATTAATACAGTACTTTAAAATATTATAATATTTTCTGCTATTTATAAATGTTACTTAAAGGGACACTAAACTCAAATTTTTTATTTTGTGATTCAGATAGAGCATGCACTTTTAAGCAACCTTCTAATTTACTCCTATTATCAAATTTTCTTAATTCTTTTGGTATCTTTATTTGAAAAGCAAGAATGTACGTTTAAAGCAAGAAGGTACGTTTTTTGTGAACAATCTGGGTTGTCCTTGCTGATTGGACAGCACCAATAAATAAGTGCTGTCCAGGGTACTAAATAAAAAATTGTCTGGCTCCTTACCTTAGATGCCTTCTTTTTCAAATAAAGATAGCAAGAGAACAAAGACAAATTGATAATAGGAATAAATTAGAAAGTTGTTTAAAATTATATGCTCTATCTGTATCACAAAAGAAAAAATTTGGGTTGTGCCCCTTTAAGCTATCCAAAGCACAAATTAACGTAACATAAATTGATTTAATTACAATTCAAACTGGAATTTTTTTTTTTTTAATTGTATGCTGTCTGAATCACACACAAAAATGTGTCATATCCCTTTACATTTTAGCAGGTGGTGTAACCATCAAAAGTGGTTTCTACTCGAGACCTGAAGTCCTCTGCAGGTTTTGAGCAATATTTCTACTCTGTGTTTAACCCCTTTGTGGGTGTTAAACACTCTGTAGTGCGGGTTAATAGTCTTAAAATGACATGCCCTAACAAATTAGAGCATGTCATTTAAGCCCTCTATAGGGTATCCAGTTATGTTATGATTTTACAGTGTTGTGCTTTTCATAAAAGTGAAAAAGAAAATGCCCCAATGTAGCACCTCTGCTTGCACTGGGTTAAGCACATAGTTAAAGCAGCAGTTACTGGTAGCTAGCTAAACACATCTTTTGAGAAATGCAGACATATATGGCTCCCATCAGCAGTGCATTGATGCACCTTAGTCTATTCTAGGTATTCTTTTTGAACTAAGAATTCTAAATTTCTCAACAGAAATACATTTAAAAGAATCTCCTAAACTGCAGGATCTATGTGAATCATGAAATACGTCCATGCCCTGTTAACATGGCCAGGTATAAACCAACTTCGACTAATAGAAAGTTTACATGAAATGCCTTTTAAAGAAACACACACTTTTATTCTGATATTCGATTTAACGTACGACTCAAAATACAGTAAATCTCGCTAGAGAAGATGAATTAGTGTGTACTGTCGTAATAAAAAGAGTGTTGTTGTAATTTACGATACATTGGACCAGGAGGAACTCTTTTTAAAGATGGCATTTGCCAAAATTAAAATCTCAGCCCTCTTTACGGTAATAAAAATTGATCCGCCTTATTTCTGACATCATAGCGTCAGTACCACGTCTCTGCAAAATCGCGCGACGTTTTGGTATGGTGGACCCTCTCTTAAAAGGGCGATGCAGGTGAGATCGTGTTGTATGGGATTTGGGACTCTTTCAGTATTGTCATTATAGGTTTTCTGTTTCAGACTAGATTCTTAGTTTTAGATTTTTTTTAAGAATAGCGGAAAAGCGTAAGGTCGTGGAATTAGAGTAAAGATTTACATTACGTAGAAGACGCAAAGTCTTGTATGTTAGTTGTGGGAAACACTGTACTAAACTGTCAATATATTTTGCTGTATATGTGGTTTATCCCTCATGACGCAGGTGTCTCTTTAAAGTACAAATGTGTGGACAAATAATATGGCTTGTGATTCTTATCCTGCCATAGTCTCTTTCTACTAGGTAAGGATAAAAAAAGCTACATACTGTATTATTTATACAGAACATTGTTGTATAAACACCAGCACGAGAAAACTAAACAGGTTCGTATAACAGAACTATCAACCTTGAAAAACAGTTTACACTGTGTCCTAATCTGAATAAAATATGTCCCAAATGGGTTGTCACATATTTTATAATTTTATCGTCTTGAGCAACATATCCAAATCTAATTAACAGCAACAACAATACATATACAGTGGGAATAGAATAAATACAATATTCTATGATGTGTTTGTTTTTATTTTTTGTAATGTGACAGAGGCCATTTTTTTTTTTTTAAATCATAATGTTCTGACTTTTCTCCATTAAATATTTTTCTTAGCTTCACTTGAAGTCCCAATAGGCCTCTAGTACTTTCCACTCCAAAAAATGCAATCATTTTTATTAAAAGGATAGAAAGGTGAAAATTGGAATGTTTGTAGGTGCTAACGGTTTGAACTGTTCTCTAACTGGCAAACTAACTAGAAAAAAAGAGTCGTAAGGCTAGATTGCTGATTGGAGAACAGTTCGAATTGATGGTTCACAAAGAAATTTGAGTTTAGAAGTGGGACGGCCAGAGGCTAAATTAAAAAAATAAGATACAGTGCATCTGTATCAAGTCTCTGTAAAATATTACTTGCATTCCAGGACCTCATTTTAAAACATAAAGTTTACCTTCACTTTAATATGTGTCAAACAAACCACCACTGACTGAGAAAGTGTAATGTTTGAATACTGGTATACAGGGCACTCACAGCCTATGCTGCTTAACAGTAATATATTTTACTACTAGTAGCATTTTTAATAATAAAAGTATATTACAACAATGTTTCTTTTCAAAATTGAAATGCAGACATGCCCATTTCAATTGCAACCTTTCTATCCCTTTAATGGGCATGAAAACAAAGTTTTGTTAATCTTATTATAGTATTATCATTATGTATTTTTTAAAGAGATATTTAACATATTTATATTTCGTTAGGTGAGCTGTTTTTTTAATTAACCATAAGTTTTTAAACACTATTACTGGGATAAACACCTATGCAAAATTGCATAATTGGCACGCACCAGCGCTTCACCCAGAAAAGCATATTGTGTAGTCAACACTTGAACCTGGTGTCTAGACGATCTCTGCATATTCTTTTTTTTGAGGGCTGAGTGGTAGTGTAGCTGATGCATTTTTAGTTATATATTTAACTTGTCAGCAAGTGCACAGGGGATTCCCTTGAAAATAAACTACTCTAGTGAAATAGAGCTCATACTTAGGGGTATATTTATTATAAGCTGAATGCCCCTGTCTGTTGCAGGCTCACTCATTTAGCCGACAACTGATATTTAGGAAGCAGCAGTTTAAACCCTCTCCTTTAACTTAATGCTGGCAGATGAAAATCATCCGTCTCACTGATATGACTGGGGTGATTGACAACCCCTTCTCTCACGCAGTTGGTTGTGCAACAGAAGTTGCAGCGTTGCCCAAGTGGACCCCTGTGAAGTGATAAATATGGAGAACACAATTTGCCATCTCAGGCGGACAGATTCACTATATGTGAACCTTGTCCGTCCAATCAATGATAAATCAGGCTCTTAAAATTGTTGCTGAGTGGTGACTAACTAACCATGTCTCCTATCCAAGCCATTTCTGCACCCTGTAAAGCACCCCAATCATTAGAAATAAAGAGAAAGCGGAGGAGAGTGCTGGGTAGGACTGGGCGATATTGGAAAAAAAAAAATTGCAATTTAATCACGATTTTCACGTCAGCACCCCCTTTAACCTACATAAGCCCCATCAGCTCCCACTGTAATCCCGCCCCCCTCTGTAACCCCATAAGCCCCCCTCTGTAACCTACATAAGCCCCATCAGCTCCCACTGTAACCCAGCACCCCCTGTAACCCCCATAAGCCCCCCTCTGTAACCTACATAAGCCCCATCAGCACCCACTGTAACCCCGCACCCCCTGTAACCCCCATAAGCCCCCCTCTGTAACCTACATAAGTCCCATCAGCTCCCACTGTTGCCCCCCAATAAGCACCCCCTTTAACATCATAAGCACCGCCTGTAACCACCATCATCCCCCAACCCACATAAGTCCCAGCGTACCCCCCTCTCTGTAACCCACATCAGCCATAGTGCACCCCCCTCCCTGTAACCCGCATCAGCCGCAGGGCTCCCCCGCAAGTCGGCCCCCTCCCTGTAACCCGCATCAGCCACAGCGCTCCCTGGTAGGTCGTCTCAATGTCGGCGGCCCTCCTGTACGTCATAGGTGATGTCAAAGGGGGCGACGGCTAAAAATCACATACTCTTGCGGTTTTAAAACCGTAGCGATATAATCACGGTTTAAAATCGCATCTGCGATTAATCGTGCAGCCCTAATGCTGGGCCTAGCAGTTTCTTGTTATAGGCTTTTAGAAAGAACTGACAAGCAGCCATGCTGGGGTGTGCCACTGATTAGACAATTGGATTTAGCATTTAAAGGGACAGTCTAGTCTAAATCTTCACTCCCCAATTTTCTATAGCTGTTGATAATTTCATCATTACCCCTAGCCTTGGGTTCACACTTGACTCAGACTTTTCCTTCACTCACATTCAGTCCTTGGCTAAAGCCTGCCTCTTCCACCTTAAAAACATCTCTAAAATTAGACATTTCCTTGCACAAGACACAATTAAGATTTTAATCCACTCTCAAATCTTTTCTCGTCTCGACTACGGCAACTCCGTCCTCTCTGGTCTACCTAGCTGCCGCCTAGCTCCTTTACAATCCATAATGAATGCCTCTGCCGGGCTCATCTTCCTTACACGTCGCTCTTCATTTGCTGCACCTCTCTGCCAATCCCTTCACTGGCTTCCTCTTGCCTCTAGGATTAAACACAAAATCCTCACTCTGACATACAAAGCCCTCAATTGCACTGCTCCCCCCTACATTTCAGACCTTGTCTCCATATACTCTCCCTCCCGTCCCCTTTGCTCTGCTCCCGATCTCCTACTCTCCTCCTCTCTTGTTACTTCCTCACATTCCCGTTTACAGGACTTCTCCAGACTGGCCCCCATCTTGTGGAAATCCCTGCCTCGCTCCACAAGACTCTCCCCTAGTTTTAACAGCTTCAAGCACTCCCTAAAGACTCTACTATTCAGGGATGCTTACAACCAACACTAACCTTTCCTAACTCCATTGCTTTCCCCTTGAACCCCTTAGAATGTAAGCCTATGGGCCCAGCTGTTTACAGATCGCCTTCATAAGAGCCGACTACAACAGTGCAACTCTCGGCAGGGCCCTCTACCACTGTTCCCTCTAAGGCCAGTTTTGTGTGCGGCCCAGCAATAAAACAGTTAATAATGGAACCACACCTTGCAGTCTGCGTGGTACAGTGTTTGTAGATTGCTATAATTAACTGTTTCACTGCTGGGCCACACACAAAACTGGCTTTAGGGGGAACACTGCCCAATACCCATTTGATCCTTATAAATGTTATCCTGTATACCAACTATGTTTATAGCTCTGTGGAATCTGTTGGCACTACAAATACCTGTTCATAAAATAATAAATTAAACTTCCATGATTCAGATTGGGCATGTAATTGGGCGTTAATTCATGTGTGCCATATAGATAACATTGTGCTCATGCCAGAGAAAAGGGGGCAGTCAGTAGAGGCTTAGATACCAGGTAATCACAGAGGTAAAAAGTATATTAATATACTGGTTATGCAAAACTTGGGAATGGGTAATAAAGGGATTATCTATATTTTTAAACAATAACAATTCTGGTGTAGATTGTCCCTTTAAGCCCTGAACCTTGTTGTGACTCCCGTAGCCCTTCAGCCTCAGAAATCAACAGTGCTTGAGGGTAATTCACCAAGTGTCAGATACTATATCATAGGCTCCTTTGGTACCTAATTTAAATGTTTAATCATAGATGTTTTCCTGTTACTTGAACTGATGCAGTTAGGTTTAAAGGGACAGTTTACTCAAAAATGTTCTCCCCTTTACTTTGTTCCAATGATCCGCTTTACCTGCTCGAGTGTATTAAATTGTTTACAAGTACTTCCATTACCCTTATATTGGCATATTAAATTGTTTATTTAGCCTGTGGTATCCCCACCTATTCTGAAAGTTTTTGGCCTAAAGGCCAAGCTGTATTAACACAGCCAGTAGAATAAATTGCACTCCCAGTGGGTTATAGAAGAGATAAGGTAATAAAATGTTAATTTTCCATTGTTCTCTCCATGTATTTGTGATTGGTTTATGGACAGATATAAGATAAAGAAGCATTTATATGTACACAATGTGATAAAGTAATGAGATCTGAATATATCTACAAGCTCAACCCATTTTATTAGGTTGTGGCTTCAAAACACAAAATCAGCTAATTCATATACACAAATAAGCCTTAAAAAAGCTAATCTCATATATTTTATACTCTGCAGCTGGTAAAAAAAAAGTAATTGGAAACACATTATGGGAAAAAACTATTTTATAGTATACTGTTCCTTTTAGGTAATCTAAGTGAATCTTACAATGATAAAATAAGAAAAAAGATATAACCTTTTAACATTTCACCACATGTGCGTCTACATAACTGAGATGCTTCATGCTTACTGACCTGGAGCAACATCATTCCCTCTGATTTTGAAAAACTGCATTCTAAAATGTTCATTAAAGGGACAGTATACACCAATTTTCATTTAACTGCTGCAATAGACACTACTATAAAGAATAATATGCACAGATACTGATATAAAAATCCAGTGTAAAACCTTTTAAAAACTTACTTAGAAGCTCCCAATTTAACACTGTTAATGAGATTAGCATGTGACACCCACTGAAAGGGGCTGATAGCAGAACCTCCCCTGCATATGAAAAGACCCATTATACAAACAGAAGCAGTCTAAAGTCTGCATACATCAGTATACATCTAAAACTTTAGGGCTTGGTTAGAAGTCTGAAATTCAGCACAATGTTATTTAAAAATAAGCAAAACTATACATTTTTACAAAAACACACCCATATGGGCTATATAAATGGATCATCTGCAAAACATTTATGCAAAGAAAAATCTAGTGTATAATGTCCCTTTAACATAAAAAAAACAAGTTTAACTTGGGTGCTTTTAGAATATATCCCTAAATTATCAAATAAAGCTGTAATATTCTATGTTGGTACTGACAATGTATTTTTTTAAAAAAAAAAGGTTTATTTATTCATTTATTGTAAATTGCTTTGGAAGTATGTTAGTTAGAATGTTTATCAAATTTGAAGGGGGGGGGGAATAAAGATTTAAAAAAATCTTTTAAACGTGTGTGTGCATTTTTTTTATTTTACTTTGTGTTCTGGGTTACAAATCTGTGTAAACGTACATGTACATGCAGTAGAGAGAAGACAGATTGGGAACTTGGTAGAAAAGCACTATTGGGAGATAGCTGCTTATTGGTTGCTGCTGCGCATATCTGTCTCTTGTTATTGGTTCAAATTAAGTGTTCAGCTAGCTCCCAGTAGTGCATTTCTTCAACAAAGGATATCAAGAGAGTTACAGTGATTGTAAATCCTAGCGTTTGTGAAATGCTAGGATTTACAATTGGAACAAATGAAGGGCTCCTTTATTTGTTGGAAGCGCTCGCTGCACTGAGCTGCTCAGGCAGCCCACAACAGAACACTATTTTGCTGTAAGGTGACGTTTCCACCTCTTAGCCGATAGCCATGCGGGCTACCCGGCTAGGCGCCAGTTGGAACGCACAGCTATCGGCTAAGAGGTGGAAACGTCACCTCACAGCAGATGGCATTCTGCCGTGGGCTGCCTGAGCCAACAAATAAAGGAGCTTTCAGCATGAAGTATTTTATACTTCATGACTGACCCTTTATTTGTTCCAATTGTAAATCCTGGCGTTTCACAAACGCTAGGATTTACAATCACTTTTTAAGCAAATTTGATTAAACAAGAAAATTGGAAATGTATTTAAAAATATATGCACTGTCTAAATTATTAAAGAAAAAAATAATCAGTTTCATGACCCTTTAAAGGGACATTAAATAATAATGTAAAAGATTAGTAAAACAACTTTGCAATATACTTTATTTATTTTGCCCTTTTTTACAAGTAATTTATCTCTTAAAATTGTGTCTTTTATCATTCTCATTACTGAAAAAGAACACTGCAGATTTATTAAGGCTGACCCTGCTACACATCTTTCCCTAAACTGGCATTAGCAGATAAGAACTGCAAAACAATATAATCTATACAAACAATATGGCAATTACTAGCCTTGTTTCCTGCATACTGAAGTCTAGATTGGCTCCTACAAATAAGACAAATCTAATATATTTTGAAAAAGATTAGACTTGGCTGTTATATTATTCTATAGTGAGACAGCACAAATGTCTGGTTATTACAAAGTGTTTACTGTCCCTTTAAACTGTTCCTTATATTTAGGCTATTTGTAAATGTATCACTAACACTTTCTTTATACAAAACCCTTTTTTTACCACCTTTGTCCTAATACTCCTTATTACTTCCAAATAACATTGTAATTGGAATGATTTTTTTTTTTTTTTATAAAGGCCTGGTTCTGACCATTTAGGCCTCCACGTACTTAGTGCCGTGTGGACAAGCGTCTCTACTTGAGACATCTGCACGCCTTTGCGGTATACAGGCAGCAGAACCTGTTCGTCCGCTGCCCGTATTTATCATTACACACTCAAGTAAGCATGTAATGCTGCCCCTTTCTCTAGTGTGAGAGAAGGGCCTGTCAATCATCCTGAGCGAGCGAGTTCGGTGACATTGCTTTCTGATATCTCAGAGGTGACGGAGATTATAAGAAGCAGCGGCCTGATGACCTCTGCTACTTACATTTCGGGAGGCAGGCTCGCATGTGCAATCCTGACCCGTAAGGGCCCCGGAGCAGTTTACGCTGCATTGTACATGGACTCCTAAGTACGGAATGTATTATATTTCTAATGATATGTTACAATGTAATTACTTTGATACATACTCTTTTGCGATGGGACTACACAGGATGCTTTATTTAAAAAAAAAAAATTAAACAAGCTTGTTTGGCATAAAGAATTCACATTGGAAAACCTTTATTATGCTACTGGTTAAAGGGACAGTCAATTCCCAAAAAAACTTTCATGTTTCAAATAGGGCATGTCATTTTAAACATCTTTCCAATTTACTTTTATCACCAATTTTGCTTTGTTCTCTTGGTATTCTTAGTTCAAAGCTAAACCTAGGAAGGCTAATATGATAATTTCTAAGCCCTTGAAGGCCGCCTCTTATCACATGCTTTTTTAGTTGCTTTTCACAACAGGGGAGAGCTAGTTCATGTCAGCCATATAGATAACATTGTTATCACGCCTGTGGCTTGTGGCAGACATTACTGCATTAATTGGCAAAAATAAAAGTCAGTAGATGATAAATAAAATGTCATGTGATCAGGGGGCTGTCAGAAGATGCTTAGATACAAGGAAATCACAGAGGTAAAAACTTTATTAATATAACTGTGTTGGTTTTGCAAAACTGGGGAATGGGTAATAAAGGGATTATCTATCTTTTAAACAACAACCATTCTGATGTTGACTGTCCCTTTAAGGCCCTGTCTTCAAATGAGCTTGATATAAACTTTTATTTGAGATTTTAAAAGCCATTAAACCCCAAACATTTCCTTCATGATTCAGATAGAGAATACAATTTTAAGCTACATTCCAATTTACTGCTATTACCTAATTTTCTGCAATCTTTAGATATCCTTTGTTAAAGAAATATCAATGCACATGGGTGAGCCAATCACATGAGGCATCTATAGGCAGCCACCTATCAGAAGCTACTGAGACTATCTAGATATGCTTTTCAGGAAAGAATATCAAGAGAATGAAGCAAATTAGATAATAGAAGTAAATTAGAAAGTTGTTTAAAATGGTATTATTCTCTATCTGAATCATGAAAGAAAAAATGTGGGTTTAATGTCCCTTTAAGATACAATTAAACCACTGGTTTTCAAACCTTTCCTCAGACCTCCCTAACCGGTTACATTTTGAGGATATCAGAACTAGAACACAGGTGAAATAATTAGCTGATTCGTAAATATGGTTATTTTACCTCATCTCATCCTAGGTTATCCAGGAAACCTGGCCTGTTGGGGAGGTCTGAGGACAGGTTTGAAAACCAGTGAATTAGACTGATGATCATTTGGCAGAAAGGTTTCTGAAATAGTCTCATCTACAAAATGCAAAGGAATTGTTAAAGGGACATGAAACCAAACTTTTTTTTTCTTTTCAGGATTCAGATAGATAATATAATATTAAACAATTTTCTAATTTACTTCTATTATATAATCTGTTTCATTCTCTTGGTATCATTTGTTGAAGGAGCAGCAATGCACTAATGGTTTCTAACTGAACACATGGGTGAGCCAATCACAATCGATATATATATATATATATATATATATATATATATATATATATATACGCAGCCACCAATCAACAGCTAGAAC
This sequence comes from Bombina bombina, assembly GCF_027579735.1. Lineage (NCBI taxonomy): Eukaryota > Metazoa > Chordata > Amphibia > Anura > Bombinatoridae > Bombina > Bombina bombina. The sequence continues at coordinate 129,097,983 of NC_069507.1, read as the reverse complement.
CTAGGTTCTCTGCTGCCCCTGAGCTTGCATAGATAAACATTTCAGCAAAGGATAACAAGAGAAGGAAGCAAATTAAATAATAGAAGTAAATTGGAAAGTTGTTTAAAATTGTATTCTCTATCTGAATCATAAAAGAAAATGTTTGGGTTTCATGTCCCTTTTTAATACTTTCTCAGCATTCAACTCACATGCTAGATTAAAAATACATTGAAAGTAATTGACTTATTAAAGGGACACTGAACCCAATTTTTTTCTTTCATGATTCAGATAGAGCATGACATTTTAGGCAACTTTCTATTTTACTCCTATTATCAATTTTTCTTTTAAAAGCAGGAATGTAAATCTTAGCAGCCAGCCCATTTTAGGTTCAGCACCATGGATAGCGCTTGCTTATTGGAGGCTTAAATTTACCCATCGATAAGCAAGCATAACCCAGGTTCTCAACCAAAAATGGGCCGGCTCCTATGCATCACATTCCTGCTTTTTAAATAAAAATAGCAAGAGAACAAAGAAAAAATGAAAATAGGAGTAAATTAGAAAGTTGCTTAAAAATGCATGCTCTATCTGAATCATGAAAGGAAAAAAATGTGGGTTTAGTGTCCCTTTAGAAGACAACCTTTTTGTAGCAAGTACCCCTGAAGGCATTCATTGTGTTGTTTATTCTCGGTTGTAATAATGCCAAATATTAACGGAAGGAAAACATAGAACAAATATCAGATTCCTATATATTTACTTCATTAAAGGGACACTGAATCCGAATTTTTCCTTTCATGATTCAGATAGAGCTGGCAATTTTAAACAACTTTCTAATTTTCTCCTATTATGAATTTTTCTTCATTTTCTTGCTATCTTTTTTTGAAAAAGCAGGAATGTAAGCTTAGAAGCCGGCCCATTTTTGGTTCAGAACCCTGGATAGCGCTTGCTGATTGGTGAATGCCATTTAGCCACCAATCAGCAAGTACATCCTAGGTACATCCTAGGTGTACACGACCCACAGGTTGAGACCCTAGCATACACATGTACAAACATTTACTAAACGTAATTTATTTAGCAACATGTCTAGAGTATTACTAATCAAGAGTAGAACCAAGATACTCTCTATCAAAACTCATTTAAAAGGACAGGAAACTTAGGCAAGCAGCAGATTAGAGCTGGTACAAGAACACCCTTTAAAAAGGGCTGGGCTCTCTCCCACCACCACCTTCCACAGAGAAGTCAATTTCTTCTGATGCCACTAGAGTATAAGTGGATGTTTCAGTGGGGAAACAGCTATTTCAAATAACAAAGTAAATGTAAATTAGTTATTTGTAAATAATTTTAATACACCCCAGCAGATGAAATTAATCACTGGGAATACATTAAAGGGGATCATTTTGGAGTGCACTGTAAAATTGTTTTTAACTTAATGTGTTTTCCATGATGTTATATCAGCAGCAGAGTATAAAATGCCCCATAAATTGCTCATTTAGGTTTAATTTTGTATTTGAAATAACAGGTAGTATTCTTTTAAACCACTACCCTTCAAAATGGGTGGAGCTTGCAGAAAAATCAGATCTCCTTATTTTATCACTTTCTGTACACACATGCTTCTTTATATTATCTCTGTATACCAAAGAGAATAATTGAAAATTAAAATTGTATTGCTTATTTCTTCTACCTCCTACTAGGAATGTAATTTCTTCTGCTGGTTGTGTTTACACAGGTTTCTTAAAGGGACACTGAACCCAAATTTTTTATTTCGTGATTCAGATAGAGCATGCAATTTTAAGCAACTTTCTAATTTACTCCTATTATCAATGTTTCTTCATTCTCTTACTATCTTTATTTGAAAAAGAAGGCACCTAAGCTAAGGAGCCAGACAATTTTTGGTTCAAACCATGGACAGCACTTGTTTATTGGTGGATGAATTTATCCACCAATCAGCAAGAACAACCCAGGTTGTTCACCAAAAATGGGCCGGCATCTAAACTTACATTTTTGCTTTTCAAATAAAGATACAAAGAGAATGAAGAAATTTGATAATAGGAGTCAATTAGAAAGTTGCTTAAAATTGCATGCTCTATCTGAATCACGAAAAAAAAAATTGAGTTCAGTGTCCCTTTAAGAAACCTGTGTAAACACAACCAGCAGAAGAAATTACATTCCTAGTAGGAGGCAGAAGAAATAAGCAATACAATTTTAATTTTCAATTGTTCTCTTTGGTATACAGAAATAATATAAAGAAGCATGTGTGTAGCGAAAATAGACCCAGTTTGGCTAGCCTCTCCTCATATCTTAAATTCTCCATTTCCCTTATTTGCTTTGTGGCCCTTCTCTGAACTTTTTCTAGTTCTGCAATATGTTTTTTTGAGATCTGTCTCCAGAACTGCACTCCATACTCAAGGTGAGGTTTACCAGGGTTTTATATAGTGACAGAATTATGCTTTCCTCCCTTGAATCAATGCATGTTTTAATACATGCTTCTATCTTATTAGCCTTGGAATCTGCTGCCCTGCATTGTGCACCCATCTTTAACTTATCTATTACTACTCCGAAATCCCTTTCCTTCTCTGTTTGGCTAAGTCTTGTCCCGTTTAAATAATACATTGCCTGCTTATTTTTACTTCCAAAATGTAGAACCTTGCATTTCCTGTATTAAATCTCATTTTCCATTTACCTGCCCATACTTCAAATTTTTCCAGATCCCTTTGTAACGATTGTACACATTTGTCTCTTGTGATTGGCTAACTAGATATGTTCATCTAGCTGCCAGTATTGCAATGATATTCCTTCAGCAAAGGAAAGCAAGAGAATTAAGCAAATCTGATAATAGAAGACATTTTTAAAGTTGTTTAAAATTGTATGTTCTATCCAAAACATGAGAAAATATTGGGGTTTCCCATCCCTTTAATCACAAAAAAATGCATAGCTAGCTACACTAAATTCTAAAAATAAAGATTAAAGGACATAAAAACACACGTTTTCTTTTATGATTCTGATACGTAACATAATTTTTAATAGCTTTCCGATTTACTTCTATTTTGAAATTTTGGTTTTATTGAATTGGTATTCCTTGTTGAAGGAGATGCAATAAACTACTATTAAGTAGCTGAATACACTGGATTAGCCAATGACAAAGGCATATGTGTGCAGCCACCAATGAGCAGCTAGCTCACAGTAGTGCATTTCTGCTCCTAAGCCTTTCAACAAAGGACACCAAAGAAGGAATCAAAGTAGATAATAGAAGTAAATTGGAACGTTGTTTAAAATTGTATGCTCTATCTGAATCATGATAGAAAAAAAATGAAAATACAGTATTAAAAATAATATTTAGTGAGGCGGGGCGTAGCCGTGCAGGGACATGGCCGCTTTCTGAAAAGCTCCGTGCATGTCCTGAGTCTCCAACTCATATATCTAAGCCCTAACTGAGGAAAATCTATTACATTTAACATATGTAAAGGTGGAACCTGAAAAGGAACAATTGAGAGCAGTTTCGAAAACTTCCGACCTGCCCGCTGAGAGTGCTACGTAATAACAGGAGCCCATTGACACCGGGAAGACAGGCAAGATCATCCACATACCTCCGCAATACAAACGAGGTCTGATTCAGCTTAAAACACACAGCCGCGGTAATAGACAGACTGTCAGAGGAGCTCCGACAATACCGGGAGCACATAGAGAACCGAGACGCCATTACCCTGAACCACGCGGTAAGCCAATTGATTGCGTGTAAGTGAAGAAGCTGAATAATGAACACACATAGCCTCGAGAACGCACAACTCAGAATCCTACACCTCAAAAAGAAATAAAAATAATACACTCTGAACCAGGCTGAACTTGGGCTGGGACTTATAGCAATAACAGAGTCAGGCAGAGTAAAAATAGACGCAGGCCTCACTGCGTAAGAGACAGTAATTGCTCAGCCCGACTCAGTGCGCAGCACCACTAGGTCTATACTATAATCAACAAGATATAAAAACAAGAAATACAAGTATTTCACTCACGACAAATTCTATATCCAGAGTGTGAGGGCAATCTGCTAAAGCCATATTATCTGCTAAACTACATTGTGAAGTTACAGCTTTATCTTGCCGGGCCTTAACACCCAGATCTACACAAATACTAATGGCAACTAAAAGAAATACAAAACCAGACAAAAAACAAACATCTGCACCAATTATGAACTCTTTCTTCCCTAAACAAGATGTAGATCTGCAGGAGCATTCACAACCACTTAATGACAACGACAATATACAAACAGTGATGAAACCTACAACTCCAACCTCACACACAGACCAGTTATCTCAGATCCAGTCTAATATTTTATCACTACCTTCCAAATCAGATCTAGCAGACTTAAAATCCTTTATAAAAACGGAAATGACTTCTTTAAGAAAAGATATTAACGAAATGGGGTCCAGACTGGAATATTTGGAGGAAAATCATGACACGCTTAACAATATGATGTCTGATGCTAACCACCTACTAACTAGACACGAAACTTTAGTTCAATCCCTCCAACTAAAAATAGAGGACTTAGATAACCGAAACAGGAGGAGTAATTTAAGGATAAGGGGAGTACCAGAATCAGCAACCAAAGAGTCAATGACCTCCTATCTCTTGCAAATGTTTGAATACATTATACCTAATCTTAAACTTACAGAGACATCAATGGAGAGAGCACACAGAGCTCTAAAACCCATTCCAGTTCCTCCGAAACCGCCAAGAGATATAATTATCAAATTTGCTAACTACTTGGATAAAGAAGCTATCTGGAAACAGGTTAGGTTGCAAAAGGAAATCAAATTTCAGACCTACAGCATACAGATTTTCCAAGACATAAGTCCTGCAACTATTGAAAGGAGAAGGGAGATTCGTTTTATCACCCAGCGCCTACAGGAAAGAAAAGTTAAATATCGTTGGGGATTTCCCTTTAGTCTCATAGTTCAGCAAGATGGAAAAACACATGTTTATAAAGAACTCAATGACTTGGATTCTTTTTCGAAGAGCCTAAATATAGACTTTCCACAGGAAGGCTTACCAACCTCATCAACACAGAAAATGGATAACCCATTGCCCCAGAGAACACAATGGTCGACAGTCCAATATAAGAAGAAAAGAGTAGAAGACCCCTAATTAGTTTCTTGAGAAACCACGGAATTAACACTGGATATATGTTGGGGGTCCCCCCTCAAAGAGAAAATTTTGTCGTCTGCCTCCAGAACTGATAAGTATATAACATGATACAATAAAAATGCCAAATGATTATGTTTTACGTATAATATGCAACTAGCCATTAGGCTAAATGACTATCTATTTTGCATATCAGAGAACAACGGAGAAAGACAATATATAATACTGTTAAGTTATTGGTTGAATTTAATCTGTTATGGTTCTAAGGGCGAGAAAAGTTCCTGTAGAAAGTTGTTTTGAGTTAATTAACTTGGAATTAGGTTAGATATTGTTGTATGAAAATGACTATTTGATTACAAAGCAAGTGTATATAGTCTAAACTTGCAAATGCACCTGTAATACCACACGTAAAAACCTAAGATTTATTTAACATAAAACTCCAAGCTGAACAAACCAACACATAAGATTATAAGTCATAACACCAGAATATATGCGATCACATAAATATTTACCCACACATAGAAAAATGATTACTTGATTATAAAGCAAATGTATATAGACTAAACTTACATGTACACTAGCCATACCACACGTAAAAATCTAAGATTTATCTAACATGAGACTCCAAGCTGAACAAGCCAACATATAAAATTATAAGACACAACGCCAGAATATATGTGATTATATAAATATTCACCCACACATAGAACATTGTCAATCAGACAGAGTACTAAAGAAATAATTAGGAGGATATATTCTAAACCCCCTCATAAAATAGAATAGAACCAAATACATAAGATCCCTTTAAAATTCAGAAGGAGACACAGTTTAGAACCCAAGAAATTTGACAAATTTAATAACCAATATATTAAGAATATAACACTCTGGCTCACTCTGAGCAAACTGTATAACTATGAAGGAGAATATAAACGAGCCACACTACCAAGAAGATAGTGAAATAAATACTAATGTAATAAACCTTTAATTACAAATAGAAATAACAGAAAAACTACTATACCAAATACAAGAAGCCCTAACTATTGCAATGATGTACAATGTTAATAGAGTTAAAATTAAAGAGTTAAAATGATAAACTTATACCAATTCCTCATACATGTGTAAAGCTTTGGAGTTGGAGACTTAGACTTTGACATGCTACCTCAAGTTTGAAAGTATGTTGATTTTTACTGCATACTGTTTTTGTTTTTTATGCTTATGTCTATTTTTTTTTTTTTTTTTTTTTTTTTTTTTTTTTGGGTCATGTTCCTGCTCTGTCCTGTGTTTCCGGCCAAATTCTAATGACACACATTTGTTTGGGAAGTCACACACACTGCTCACTCATCACATATATCATTAGACTATGACTGATAAAAGAAATCATCCTTCACCCACAAACGATATACGTTTATACTCAATAAACGCAAAAGGCCTTAACCTGCCTAACAAAAGATCCACACTACTGAGAGAGAGTCGCACCCTAAGGTCCGATTTGATGTTTCTCCAAGAAACTCACTTTAGAAAAGCAAAAGAACCATCCACATTCACCCGCCTTTATGGCACAGGCTTTTGGGCATCACACCATAAACACAAAATACACGGGGTGGGCATAGTTATCAAAAGAGGTATACCTTTCATAGAACTGAAAACTATTAGAGATAAAGAGGGCCGCTTTATCATATTAATAGGCCTGCTATACAATAGACCGGTGACTCTTGTCTCAGTATATGCTCCTAATTCTCACCAACACTTATTCATTAAAAAACTGTCCAATCTACTATTGGACAACCAGAAAGGAACCCTCATTATGTGCGGGGACCTCAATACAGCCCTAGACCCTGTTAGAGATTGTTCCTCCAGCCGTTCCTCGATTCCTACCTCAAATCTAAATAAAACAATATCAAGTCTCAAGACTATAGTAGCCCAAGACGTATGGAGAACATTGCACCCACAACTCAGAGACTACACTTTCTACTCATACCCACACGGAGTATACTCCAGAATTGATTATGTATTTACAGACGTAGGGAGCCTAGATTTATTTCATACAGCCAAGATATGGCCGATAACATGGTCTGACCACGCCTCACTGACTAGTTCTTTTTCATGGCCATCTAAACCCATCAAAGATTTTATCTGGAAACTGGACGACACACTCTTAACAGACCCTATAAATGTAATAAAGATTGAAAAAACACTCATAGAATATTTTCAGATTAATAATACTTCTGAAACTTCAGCACAAACACTATGGGAAGCACACAAAAGTGTTGTCAGAGGAGAATTGATAGCCATGAAAGCGTATATCAATAAAACCAAAAGAGAGACAGTTAATTCATATCTCCTCAGAATACAACAACTGGAAGCAAAACATAAGGACTTTCCCTCAGATAAAGATACTTTAACAGCACTTACATTAGAAAGACAAAATCTAGCTTCTCATTTGTCAAAAGAACATAAAAGAAAGGCTTTATACAACCAACAGAAACATTACGAGGGCCGTAATAAATTTGGACGCCAGCTAGCGAGATACCTTAAACATAAAGCACATAAAAAATACATATTACAAATTATCGATGAAAAAGGACATATACAACATTCTACCAGACAAATAGCCTATACATTTCAAAGATTTTTTCAAAAATTATATAATATCAACAATGACTACAACAAACATACCACGGACACACAAACACGCTTACAAGAGATGAATACATACCTTAGTCGGTTAAAAATGCCCAATATTACACCTGAACAAAAAGAGGACCTAGAAGCCCCTCTATCCTTAGAGGAAATAACCCAAGTCATCAAAGATTTACCAACTGGAAAAACACCGGGTCCAGACGGTTTTGGCCATAAATATTACTCTATATTCAGAGACACACTAACACCTCACCTCTTAAATTATTTCCAATACATAGACAGCGCGGAGGCCTTTTCGGCAAGAGCACTCGAAGCTCATATTATTTTACTACCAAAACCTAACAAATCTCCTTCCTCCCCCGCAAATTACCGCCCAATTTCGCTATTGAACACAGACATCAAAATTTACGCGAAAATACTAGCCCTCAGACTAAATAAAATCCTCCCCAGTATTATTCATCAAGACCAAGTTGGCTTTGTGCCCGGTCGTGAAGCTAAAGACAACACGGTCAGGGCCCTCCACCTAATACATTATGTTAAGAAAAACAATATACCTACTCTATTCGTGTCCACAGATGCCGAAAAGGCCTTTGACCGTGTTGCCTGGGATTATTTGAGAGCCACCCTGACACACCTAGGATTAGGTCCACAAATACTAGCCCGAATTTTCTCTTTATATTCTCAACCAAACGCACGTATCTTGATAAATGGCACCCTGTCAGACCCATTTCCAATTAGAAACGGAACACGCCAGGGCTGCCCCTTATCGCCCCTCTTATTCACCTGTGTTATAGAAACGCTAGCCACAAGTATCCGCCATAACCAACAGATACATGGGATTAATATCAACTCACAAGAATATACGGTTTCCCTCTTTGCGGACGATATGCTCTTTACCCTTACAAAACCAACAATATCTATCCCACATTTAAACAAGGAATTTGAAACATTTCACACATTATCCAACTTCTCAATTAACAGGACCAAATCTGAATTCTTAAATATAAATATATCAGACATAGACCAACAAGCTATCAAAAATCTTACCAAATACACTTGGTGCCCTTCAGCATTAAAATATCTGGGAATCAAATTGGCCCCTACAATAGATGATATATTCAAGCTAAACTACATACCACTTAAACAGACAATTATCAGTGATCTTTCTTCATGGAGGTCCAAACAGATCTCGTGGCTAGGACGCATAGAGGTAATCAAAATGAATATTTTCCCGAGAATATTATACTATCTCCAGACACTACCTGTTACGGTACCAACAGTGTACCAAGGGTTAATACCAGGGAACAACGTCCTGCATAGGGAATCAGCAATTCACAAACCAGCCAGCTTTCAGGTTTAAACAGAATATCTGCTTTATTTGAAGGCAGCACACAGATTTATACACCCTGGCTTCAGGTTACAGAGGGCATTGGTTTAACAGTAAAGCAAACATATGAACAATGCATCAAACCTCTAACAATTGTCTATTCACAGGTAAAACAGATTAACATATTAAGTTAATTAACTAGGGAAGAACGTTTACTCAGACAATCTGATGTTGGGCAGTCTAGTTAACATAATCACACAAGGACACAATCAGTTTACCCAGACAGACTCCTGAGACACAATCAGATCTTAAACACACATAGAATACATCTTATTACTGAATATAGGAACAGTTCTTATTAGCTATAAAGTCTTTTATGCCCACTTGGCTTATAGAGTCACAATTGCTCCCACAAGGGGCACTCACACCCTGTACCCATCCTGTATTTATGGATACAGGGTGACATAGACATAAGACAGAGTTATGAAAGTACATGGGGTGTCCAGCATATAAAATTCCATATTTCCATGCAGTCTCTGGGTATCCTTAAGCCCATGTACCTCCAGCCCAAAGAATGTTCCATAACAGGCCCTCCAATGTACAGTGGCGAGATTGGTTTTGTCACATCTCTCCCCTTTTCCAAACAGACTAACAGGGTATCTGACCTCCTGCCGGTCAGTGCCCTGGTTAGTCCAGCAACCCACCCATAAAACACAATTAGTAGTACAGCCCACCCACAATAAATGGTTACTACACCTGAGTACGGGGAAAACTTGTCCATGTCCAGGTGCCTCACCACAGCTGTGTGGGGGACTGGTACGCTGAATTGGTGGGTTGCGAGGTGGGCAGAGACCAGCTGTACTCTGCCCGGGTGCCAGCACTACCATGGAAGTAGCCTGGTGGGAGCCTGGTTGCTGGAGGGGGAGACCGACTGTCTCCCCTTTGGATACATAGCTGTGCTGCTGGAGGGGGAGACCAATCGTCTCCCCTTTGGCTAAACAGCCGTGTTGCTGGGGGACAGGACCATCAAACTCCTCTCCCTCTGGTTTGTCATGCTCGGCTGTCCAGGGTATGTACTGTGCCATATACCACCAGAGCGCCTGGTAGGCATGTCAGTTTGCTGGGACAATCCATCTGTATTCCCGTTATGAGAGAGAATTCCTGTCCATACAAACAAGGGTTCAAATTCCTCAGTGCCCAGACCAGGGCCAAACAGTCCTTCAAAATCCCATCAGCTTCTTTACGAGTTTTCTGTACCTGCTCTTTATAGGTATCCACAATCCCTTCATACTGACATAGGGTGCCCTTGAGTTGCTGCACCTCACTATGAGCCAGCGTCAGCTTCTCCTCCAGTGTCACTAAGTTTTTCTTTAATGTTTCATGTTCCACTCTCAAGCTGGTGTTTTCTGCAGTCTGTCGGTGCAGCTTGTCTAGCAGAGATTCACGTTCTAAACATGCTTTTTCCTCTGCGCTCCTCTTCTCCTTCATCAGCGCATTGTAACGGGACTTCCACGTATCAATAGCGGATAGAGATTTACTGAGCTCAGCGTTCTGGGGCTTAGCAGCAGGGGGGTCAGTCTCTGCTACACGGATCTGAGCATGGGTAGTCACAGAGTTAACATCAGCGGGACCCATAGGAGCGTAGGCAGAAACAAGGGGGGCCAAGTCATTTCCAAGAAGAACATCAGCAGGTAAGTCCTTCTTGACCCCCACATTCACAGGTCTAGCGCCCACTCCCCAATCCAAATGTACCCTGGCAACAGGTAGGCTGAACACATCGCCCCCTGCTACCCTCACAGCCACAGTGTCTCCAGTGTACTGTTTCTCAGACACCAAGTTCTTTTGAAGCAAGGTCATGGTAGCACCAGTATCCCGTAGACCACTGACCTTCTTCCCATTCACTTTAACCAGTTGCCGGTTATTCCGGTGGGCAGCTTGCACAAGGTCTGCCTCATGTAGGATGCTCCAGCATTCTTGCGCCTCTACGTAGCGGGCCGCAGGCTGAGGATTACGTGGGATTCCGCCGGCGGGTCTTCTCCAGGACTGCGCTTGGTTCGCTGCGTTTAGGGGACACTCTGGTCTTTTGTGCCCTAGTTGCTTACATCTAAAGCACCGAATAGGTTGTGAGTAGCACCGCAGGGCTCTCTGAGGGTAGTTCGTGGCCGGAGGCCGTGTGGTATAGTGGTGCACCGGGGTTTGGTAACTGGCAGCTGCTGGGGTGACTGGGGGTCTGTACTCCACTCTAGCAGGGGGCTTAGTGGTAGCAGTGTCCAGTTTGCGGGCATCCGTATACTCATCTGCCAAGCGAGCCGCTTCCTGCAGGGTGGAGGGTTTACGGTCCCGAACCCACTCTCGAACTCCTGCGGGTAATTTGTCGAAGCAATGTTCCAACAGGAATAGCTGCAGCACCTCTTCCCCAGATATGGCTTGGCACCCCGCTATCCAGTGAGCTGCTGTGCGGTGCACCTTACATGCCCACTCAAGGTAGGAATCTCCAGCTAATTTAACAGTGTCTCTGAACCGTCTCCGGTATGCCTCCGGTGTAACCGCATACCTGGAGAGCAGAGCCTCTTTTACAGTATTATAATCCCTGACTTCCTCATCTGGAATGGCCCGAAAAGCCTCTCTGGCCCGGCCGGATAATTTTCCAGATAATATCGTGACCCAGTCCTCTGCGGGTACCTTGTGTAGTGCACATTGCCTCTCAAAATCCGCAAGGTACCCATCAATCTCTCCTTCTGTTTCCAGGAAGTTTTTAAAAGCTGCACAATTTACTTTTCTCTTTTCCATCTTAGTCAGTATTGTAATAATCCCCCTCTTCCTGAGGTTACTGGCTTGTGTAGTTGCTCTTCTGGGCGATAAGGTTCATTCCGTCGCTGCCACCAATGTTACGGTACCAACAGTGTACCAAGGGTTAATACCAGGGAACAACGTCCTGCATAGGGAATCAGCAATTCACAAACCAGCCAGCTTTCAGGTTTAAACAGAATATCTGCTTTATTTGAAGGCAGCACACAGATTTATACACCCTGGCTTCAGGTTACAGAGGGCATTGGTTTAACAGTAAAGCAAACATATGAACAATGCATCAAACCTCTAACAATTGTCTATTCACAGGTAAAACAGATTAACATATTAAGTTAATTAACTAGGGAAGAACGTTTACTCAGACAATCTGATGTTGGGCAGTCTAGTTAACATAATCACACAAGGACACAATCAGTTTACCCAGACAGACTCCTGAGACACAATCAGATCTTAAACACACATAGAATACATCTTATTACTGAATATAGGAACAGTTCTTATTAGCTATAAAGTCTTTTATGCCCACTTGGCTTATAGAGTCACAATTGCTCCCACAAGGGGCACTCACACCCTGTACCCATCCTGTATTTATGGATACAGGGTGACATAGACATAAGACAGAGTTATGAAAGTACATGGGGTGTCCAGCATATAAAATTCCATATTTCCATGCAGTCTCTGGGTATCCTTAAGCCCATGTACCTCCAGCCCAAAGAATGTTCCATAACAGGCCCTCCAATGTACAGTGGCGAGATTGGTTTTGTCACACTACCCATTCCACTCCCCAAACACTATCTACCATCCATACAGAGAGCATTTCGGGAATATATATGGAACAAAAAACCACCTAGAATCAACCAACACACAATGCAATTACCTAGAACATTAGGAGGTTTGGGGGTACCAAATTTAGAATTATACAGGCAAGCTATATTTTTACAAAGAATCGTAGACTGGAACATCCATTACCATCATAAGAGATGGGTCCCTCTGGAACACTTAATATCTCAAAGACCCCACTTAGGACGTCTTTGTTGGAATAACTCCATCAAATTTAGTCTGAAAAATGATAACCCGGTGACTAGGGAGACCTACCAGATCTGGACAAAAACTATACACACATCTTTATTTATTTCCTCCATACCTTCCCCGCTCACATCCTTAATAGAGAATGGCGAGTTTACATTGAACCCATTTACAAATTCCTCGACTACAGATTCAATAACCAGAGACTTTACCATCCGACAGATGGTTATTAATGAAACAATACGCTCACAAACTGACCTAACAACAGAGGGACACGAATGTTTTGCTAACTGGTTCACCTACAGACAAGCTAGAAATTATATTCTCAAACACAAAGATCATAACAACATGGTAAGGCCATTGACCAACTTCGAAACCTTATGTACACAACCTCCTCCAATCAGACATACACTAGCTAGAATATATAAATTATTAATACAGAGGCCACCAAGTCATATACCACCATACCTAGAAAAATGGGAAACCGATCTGGGGGTTATTATAACTCCCCAGATGGGTGACTCGATACTTCAAGCCACCGTCAAATCCTCTATTTCATCTTCCATACTGGAAATTAATCTCAAAATACTACACAGGTGGTATTTTACCCCACAAAAATTACACCGACTATTCCGCTCACAGCCTAATAAATGTTGGAGATGCGGACATGTAAACAGCAATGCAGCACATATGTGGTGGTGGTGCAATGCCATTCAGAACTTTTGGAGACAGGTAATAGGGGAAGTAGAAAACATAATGGAAACAATATTCCCGTTAGACCCCCTAATATGGCTGCTAAACAAAAAACCTAAAATTAAATATAAACCTTACCTAAACTTATTTAAGATTATGACTAACGGGGCAAAACAACTGATAGCCAAAAACTGGAAATATAATGGAGCACCTTCACTTATTATGTGGGTTCAGAAGGTTACCGAGTTAATTTCACTAGAAGAATACTATTATCTCAAACATGGAAAAATGGATACTTATGCAGTGATAACCCAAACTTGGGACACATATCTTCAATTACTTAAAGAAAAACAACCCACAGAAAGTTAGACTGGTTGGGGGACATGGGCAGAGCAGGACGGATCCTTTCCCCTTTTTTTTTTTTTTTTTTTTTTTTTTTTTTCTTTCTTTCTTCTCTCCCCTTTTCTCTTTCTCTCCTCTCTCCCTCCCTTATTCTCTACCTTCCCGCTACCCCTTTTCCTTTTTTCTATATTGTTATTACGTATATCTCTATTGATTCCAATAAGTAGAGAGTTCTAGAAAGTTAATATATTTTGTATTAAAGTAAGGATAACAAATAATGGACAACTGTTGGATATGTAAACAACAAGGAGCTGCGTCTCCTATTATATGTATCACATTATGCAATATTCAATAAAGTTGTTTATAAAAAAAAAAAAAAAAAAAAAAAAATAATATTTAGTAAAAAAAAAAGTTATCAGAAGAACTATATTAAAGTGAAAGTAATTTTTCACCAACAGAATTAATGCCATGGATTCCTCTTATAACAATCTATGTAGTCACTAAGTTGGTTTTTTTTTGCATTCCTTCTTATTTTTTATTTTATATTGATTCTTCTATCATACCCTCTCATATGTTCCTCCACCCCTGCTGATTTCCTGGTTTTGTTATTTTACAAATATTTTTTTTTTAAAATTACAAAAATTTTTAAAATACGATCTCTGCTGTGATACATATTAAACAATGAATCACTCAATACATTGTTTAGTATCGTAGCAGTGATCGTATTAGCTGTTCCTGTTCTGTCAATGATTCCCTGAAGAGCGCACTGATCATTCACGGAGTCATAAGCCTAATTAGAATCTAAGGGGCCGAATTATCATTGTCTGGCGGACATGATACACTGTAGCGTATCATGTCCGCCAGACATTGCTGAATGCTGATAGCATACTCTGTCGGCATTTATGTTCTGGTGAACTGCTTGTGCAATGCCGCCCCCTGCAGATTTGCGACCAATCGGCCGCTAGGGGGTGTCAATCAGCCCGATCATATAGGATCAGTCTGATTGATGTCCGCAGCCTCAGAGGCAGCGGACCAGTTAAGGAGCAGCGGTCTTAAGACCGCTGCTTCATAACTGCTATTTCCGCAATCAAGGGGCCATTCGGCCCTTGATAAATCGGCCGCGAAGTGTCATCTTGCCAATAAATAAATGTGCTGATGCGGCTACGTCAATCACTATGTTTCCCTGTTGAGGACATTGCGCATGCGTGTCTCATGAACGCACTTCTATACAGGGAGTAAATTCAATGAGACACGCATGCGTAGTTGAAGTTGGGGGCGTAGAGTGAGGATGTTCAGACGCCACTGGGGGACCAATAAAAATATCTAAGACGATATTCGTCATATCAAAATAATTTAATTTTTTTTAGCCTGGCAGAGGAACGGCGATATATTGATGCGGACTGAAAGGTACAATTATGAGATAATTTAGATAATATCTAACAAAATCATGAATTAAACTTTACATATTTTTCGATGTATTTTGCGTTGCGGCATAGAGGTGCTTGATAGTTTACTTTCACTTTAATGTTGTTTTTTTTTATCAAGTTTAAGGGGATTGTGGTGACCTTGAAACTTTGAAACAGAAAGAGTCTCGTTTGTAACAATCTGCGTAGAAAACTATCATTTATGATTCTTCCTCACAACAATACAATTTCTGCTTGAAAAGTCTTATTAGTTAAACAAAAAGCAAATTGTCAGACTTGATTCTTTTCTTGATTTGAGAACTTGGATGACCATTAAAGGGACATAAACCCCCAAAAATGTCTTAATTGATTTAGATAGAGTGTAAATTAAAAAAATAAAATACAACTTTCCAATTTACTTCTGTTATCAAATTTACTTAAAGGGAAATTCCGGTCAAAATTTAACTGCACATAGAGGAATTAGATCTTGGAATAGAAACTTATTTGAAATATACAATAATTAGCAAAAATGCTTCTAGCAAACGTTATCACTGTTTTAGAGTTAACAGTTTTCTCTGCACGTGCATGTGAAGCATAGTTAGATATTCTAAGTGCACCCGTATTTTAAATACTGCTGCTCAGAGTGCCAGTGGGGCTTGTATCATGTCAGCAATTAACAAATTGAGTTATTAGCAGATGGTACAAGCCCCTTAGGCTTTGTGAGCAAGTGTTGAGTTTAAAATGCTGGTGCACGGTGCATACTTAAATACACTTTTTAAACAGCTATAGCTTTTATAAGAAGCATTTTTGCTAATACATATATATTATAATAAAAGCTCCTATTCAAAACTGAAATTCATCCATGTGGATTCCAATTTTGTCTGGAATGTGCCTTTAATTATCTTGTTATCCTTTGCTGAAAAGCAGGTTGAATGGTGTAATATATGGAAGCAGTTTCATACGTTATACATTTGAAAGAACAGTAGGTGGCAGCAGTGTTTCCTGTCAATCATGTGTCCTACCTATCAAGATATCTCTTCAATAAAGAATGCCATGTGAACAAAGTAAATTTAATAATAGAAGTAAAATAATGCTCTATCTATCTGAATCACAAGAGGAAAAATTAGGATTTTGTGTCCATTTAAAAATGTACTTTGATGTAATTTGTTTGGTATTTTTGTTCTACTTTACATTACGGACAATGTAATCTGTTGGCTATTCAATATTAATGAGCAAAGCTCCAGTTATCAGTCAGGAGGGTGTGAAGTTCAAAGCACAATAAATATCGTTGCCTATATGTAAAATGTTGTAGTTGACACCTGTGTTTATTTAATAGGAAGCATTTCTCTGCAGTTTAAAGGACTATTACATATACTGTAGTAGGATTGTATACTCAGACATAATAAAAAGGCAATGCAATAACACTTATGTAAAAATTTATCATCAGACGGATAAGCTCACTACTCGAGAGAGCAGTCGCCACCTACAAAGGTGCATCACATTGTGAAATTTAGGGACAATAAACTCAAAAAATGCTATTATTTAAAAAGATAGATAATCCCTTTATTGCCCATTCCCAAGTTTTGCACAACCAACACTGTTATATTAATACACTTTTTACCTCTGTGATTATCTTGTATCTAAGCCTCTGCAGACTGCCTCCTTATCTCAGATCTTTCGACAGACTTGCATTTCAGGCAATTAGTGCTGTTTCTTAAATAACTCTACTGGTGTGAGCACAATGTTATCTAATATGGCACACATGAACAAACAGTACATGTTAGTGGCTATTCACAGCCAGGCTGTGAGATAAGAGGTGGACTGCAGAGTTTTAGAAATCAGCCTATAAGCCTACCTAGGTTTAGCTTTTAACCAAAAATACCAAGAGAAAAAAGCAAATTTGATGATAAAAGTAAATTAGAAAGTTGTTTAAAATGAAATGCCCTTTCTGAATCATGAGAGTTTAATTTGAACTTTACTGTCCCTTTAACATTCACCACCCTCTGCTCCTGCGCAAGAGCAGGGCATGTCAGTCATCCGAACAAGTGAATGCAACTTCATAAATTTACCCTTTAGTTTGAATTTCTAATCACTAGTAGATTTTTTTCTGACAAATTACAATGTTATTCCCCCCCTCCACTGTATCATGATAAGCCAATCACAAAAAGCATACACATTTTATTATACTTTATTTATAAAGCTCCAACATATTCTGCAGAGCTGTCCATGGGTACAATTCATTTAAGTAAAACAATGATACAAAATGTAACAAATACAGGAGAAATTGAGGGCCCTATTTTCATATGCAGGGGAGGGGGGGTGTTTACCCAGCTCCTTTCAGTTGGTGTTCCACGACTACCTCATCAACAGTGCTAAACTGAAAGGTTCTAAGTAAGTTTTTAAAAGGTTTTATACTGGATTTTTATATCAGTATCTGTGCATATTCTTCTTTATAATGTCTATTACATGCAGTTATATGAAAATTGGTGTATACTGTCCCTTTAAGGAACTTCTTCATTAAACAAAGCAAAACATATCTGTGACTAGACCACTGTTGATGAGGCTTGACCAGAATAGAGGAACTAATGATCATGTTTGGAATTCAAAATGTCAAACTTTGTTTCTACACAAACTGTAATAATTTGGTTGTCCTTTCAATAATAAGCACTTCCCTTACAATGTTCCATGGTACTTCAACATGTACAATGAACAATACTCTTTCCCATTGGAAAAGCATTCTCGGAAATATAGATTTTATTTTTGTAATGCAAACTTAAAAATGAAGATTTATTCATATAAAAAAAGTTTACTAATGAGTCATCTAAAATATTATAATTATCATTAGTTTGTTAAACGGTGTCAAATTCTGTAGCACTGGGTACCTGAATAGTGGTAAACAATTATATTAATTCATAGTACAAACACAGGTACAGATTAAATAATAATTAATATAGGATGAGGAAGAAACTGCTCCAAAGAACTTACAGTCTACAGGTTTAAGATTGAGAAAACAGAAAGTGAGCAATAGGTTGTTAAGCGGATTGTGGTTCCAGCAGTGAGAAAAGGCAGTTTCAGATGTTTTTATTTTGCTGTTAAGGGTATGAGGAACTTTCAAGGGAGAGGTGATAACCTTCATTAAAGGGATAGTATAGTCAAAATTAAACTTTTATGATTCAGAAAGAGGATGCAATTTTAAGCAATTTTCTAATTTACTTCTATTATCAATTTTTCTTCATTCTCTTGATATCTTTATTTTAAAATGCTGGAATGTAAGCTTAGAAGTCAGCCCATTTTTAGTTCAGAATCTGGATAGCGCTTGCTTATTAGTGTCTAAATGTAGCCATCCAATCAGCAAGCGCTATCCAGGTGCTGAACAAAAAATAGGCTGGCTCCTAGACTTACTTTCCAGCTTTTGTAAATAAAGATACCAAGAGAACAAAGAAAAATTGATAATAGGAGTAAATTAGAAAGTTGCTTAAAATTGCATGCTCTGTCTGAATCATGGACGTTTATTTTTGACTAGACTATCCCTTTAAGTAGGTGGGTTTGTAAAGAGTGCTTACAACTGTGCTTTGAAACTAGTGGGGGACTGAACAGTAAATACATTTTCATAAAGTTGCAGAGGCACAGAAGTCTTTAAGGTGGGGGGAGTAGTAATAATTGGAGTGGATAGGCATAGGTTGAAGGTTTATTCAAAAAGGGCAGTTTGCTAGTATCTGGATATAGAGGAAATATAACCGTGTGTGACGTTATTGAGAGCTTTATAGGTTTATGGTTAATATTTTTAATTGAAATCTAAAGTATATGAGGGTGCCAATGTGGGGACTGGCTGAGAGGGGAAGCCGGCTTATGTGGATGAACATTAAGGTGGAGTTTAGCTGAGGCATTCATGATAGATTTGAGGGGGAGAGGTAGGAATTAAGAAGGCCACTTAGTAGTTGGTCTCAGAAGTCAATATGAGACAAAATAAGTGAGTGATTTCATATTTTGGTGGTAAAGAAAAAACATAATTTATGTAAGAACTTACCTGATAAATTCATTTCTTTCATATTAGCAAGAGTCCATGAGCTAGTGACGTATGGGATATACATTCCTACCAGGAGGGGCAAAGTTTCCCAAACCTTAAAATGCCTATAAATACACCCCTCACCACACCCACAATTCAGTTTAACGAATAGCCAAGAAGTGGGGTGATAAGAAAAAAGTGCGAAAGCATATAAAATAAGGAATTGGAATAATTGTGCTTTATACAAAAAAATCATAACCACCACAAAAAAAGGGCGGGCCTCATGGACTCTTGCTAATATGAAAGAAATGAATTTATCAGGTAAGTTCTTACATAAATTATGTTTTCTTTCATTTAATTAGCAAGAGTCCATGAGCTAGTGACGTATGGGATAATGACTACCCAAGATGTGGATCTTTCCACACAAGAGTCACTAGAGAGGGAGGGATAAAATAAAGACAGCCAATTCCTGCTGAAAATAATCCCCACCCAAAATAAAGTTTAATGAAAAACATAAGCAGAAGATTCAAACTGAAAACGCTGCCTGAAGTACTTTTCTACCAAAAACTGCTTCAGAAGAAGAAAATACAACAAAATGGTAGAATTTGGTAAAAGTATGCAAAGAGGACCAAGTTGCCGCTTTGCAAATCTGATCAACCGAAGCTTCATTCCTAAACGCCCAGGAAGTAGAAACTGACCTAGTAGAATGAGCTGTAATCCTATGAGGCGGAGTCTTACCCGACTCAACATAGGCAAGATGAATTAAAGATTTCAACCAAGATGCCAAAGAAATGGCAGAAGTTTTCTGGCCTTTCTAAAACCGGAAAAGATAACAAATAAACTTGAAGTCTTTCGGAAAGACTTAGTAGCTTCAACATAATATTTCAAAGCTCTAATAACATCCAAAGAATGCAACGATTTCTCCTTAGAATTCTTAGGATTAAGACATAATGAAGGAACCACAATGTCTTTACTAATGTTGTTGGAATTCACAACTTAGGTAAAAATTCAAAAGAAGTTCGCAACACTGCCTTATCCTGATGAAAAATCAGAAAAGGAGACTCACAAGAAAGAGCAGATAATTCAGAAACTCTTCTGGCAGAAGAGATGGCCAAAAGGAACAAAACTTTCCAAGAAAGTAATTTAATATCCAATGAATGCATAGGTTCAAATGGAGGAGCTTGAAGAACCCCCAGAACCAAATTCAAACTCCAAGGAGGAGAAATTGACTTAATGTCAGGCTTTATACGAACCAAAGCTTGTACAAAACAATGAATATCAGGAAGGATAGCAATCTGTCTGTGAAAAAGAACAGAAAGAGCAGAGATTTGACCTTTCAAGGAACTTGCGGACAAACCCTTATCTAAACCATCCTGAAGAAACTGTAATATTCTCGGTATTCTAAAAGAATGCCAAGAAAAAATGATGAGAAAGACACCAAGAAATATAAGTCTTCCAGACTCTATAATATATCTCTCTGGATACAGATTTACGAGCCTGTAACATAGTATTAATCACAGAGTCAGAGAAACCTCTTTGACCAAGAATCAAGCGTTCAATCTCCATACCTTTAAATTTAAGGATTTCAGATCCTGATGGAAAAAAGGACCTTGAGACAAAAGGTCTGGTCTTAACGGAAGAGTCCACGGTTGGCAAGAGGCCATCCGGACAAGATCCGCATACCAAAACCTGTGAGGCCATGCCGGAGCTACCAGCAGAACAAACGAGCATTCCTGCAGAATCTTGGAGATTACTCTTGGAAGAAGAACTAGAGGCGGAAAGATATAGGCAGGATGATACTTCCAAGGAAGTGATAATGCATCCACTGCCTCCGCCTGAGGATCCCGGGATCTGGACAGATACCTGGGAAGTTTCTTGTTTAGATGAGAAGCCATCAGATCTATTTCTGGAAGTTCCCACATTTGAACAATCTGAAGAAATACCTCTGGGTGAAGAGACCATTCGCCCGGATGCAACGTTTGGCGACTGAGATAATCCGCTTTCCAATTGTCCATACCTGGGATATGAACCGCAGAGATTAGACAGGAGCTGGATTCCGCCCAAACCAAAATTCGAGATACTTCTTTCATAGCCAGAGGACTGTGAGTCCCTCCTTGATGATTGATGTATGCCACAGTTGTGACATTGTCTATCTGAAAACAAATGAACAACTCTCTCTTGAGAAGAGGCCAAGACTGAAGAGCTCTGAAAATTGCACGGAGTTCCAAAATATTGATCGGAAATCTCACCTCCTGAGATTCCCAAACCCCTTGTGCCGTCAGATACCCCCACACAGCTCCCCAACCTGTAACACTTGCATCTGTTGAGATTATAGTCCAGGTCGGAAGAACAAAGAAGCCCCCTGAACTATACGATGGTGATCTGTCCACCATGTCAGAGAGTGTTGTAAAATCGGATTAAAGATATTAATTGAGATATCTTTGAGTAATCCCTGCACCATTGGTTCAGCATACAGAGCTGAAGAGGTCGCATGTGAAAACGAGCAAAGGAGATCGCATCTGATGCGGCAGTCCTAAGACCCAACATTTCCATGCATAAGGCTACCAAAGGGAATGATTGTGACTGAAGGTTTTGACAAGCTGATATCAATGTTAAACTTCTCTTGTCTGACAAGGACAGAGTCATAGACACTGAATTTATCTAGAAACCTAAAAAGGTTACCCTTGTCTGAGGAATCAATGAACTGAATGGTAAATTGATCCTCCAACCATGAATTTGAAGAAACAACACAAGTCGATTCGTATGAGATTCTTCGAAAATGAGAAGACTGAGCAAGTACCAAAATATCTTCCAAATAAGGAAATACCAAAACCCTATTCTCTGATTACAGAAAAAAGGGGCACCGAGAACCTTTGAAAAAAATTCTTGGAACTGAGGCTAGACCAAACGGTAGAGCCACAAAACTGGTAATGCTTGTCTAAAAAGAGAATCTCAGACACTAAAAGTGATCTGGATGAATCGGAATATGCAGATACACATCCTGTAAATCTATTGTAGACATATAATGCCCTTGCTAAACAAAAGGCAGGATAGTCCTACAATAACCATCTTGAATGTTGGTATCCTAACATAACGATTCAATAATGACAGATCCGGAACTGGTCTGAAGGAATTGACCTTCTTTGGTACAAATGAAGAGATAAAATAAAACCCCAGCCCCTGTTCCAGAACTGGAACTGGCATAAATACTCCAGCCAACTCTAGATCTGAAACACATTACAGAAATGCTGAGCCTTTGCTGTGTTAACTGGGACACGGAAAAGAAAAGAATCTCTTAGCAGGAGGCCTTAACTTGAAGCCAATTCTGTACCTTTCTGAAACAATGTTTCTGAAACCAGAGATTAAGAACGGAATTGATCCAAATTTCTTTGAAGAAAACGTAATCTGCCCCATACCAGCTGAGCTGGAATAAGGGCCGCACCTTCATAGGTACTTAGGAGCTGGTTATAGGTTTCTATAAGGCTTGGATATATTCCAAACTGGAAATAGTTTCCAAACTGATACCACTCCTGAGGATGAAGGATCAGGCTTTTGTTCCTTGTGAGGAAAGGAACTAAAATGATTATTTACCCTGGAAAGAAAGGGAAAGCAAAGATGACTTAGAAGACATGTCAGCATTCCAAGTTTAATCCATAAAGCTTT
The DNA here is from genome assembly GCF_027579735.1 of Bombina bombina. Taxonomy (NCBI): domain Eukaryota; kingdom Metazoa; phylum Chordata; class Amphibia; order Anura; family Bombinatoridae; genus Bombina; species Bombina bombina. The sequence continues at coordinate 129,074,963 of NC_069507.1, read as the reverse complement.
TCTAGCTAAAATAGCTAGAAACATATACCTGACATCAATTCTAATGATATTAAAAGATGGTATCACCAATAAAATTATTAGCATGTTATAGAATAATAATAATGCTATAAAATTATGATCTGTTACTTGTTGCGCTAAAGCTTCTAATCAAAAAGTTGAAGCTGCAGCAACATCCGCTAAAAATATAGCAGGTCTAAGAAGATTACCTGAACATAAGTAAGCTTTTCTTAGAAAGGATTCAATTTTCCTATCTAAAGGATCCTTAAATGAAGTACTATCTGCCGTAGGAATAGTAGTACATTAGCAGGAGTAGAGACAGCCCCATAACCTTAGGGATTTTTGTCTCAAAAAACTCTAATCTGTCAGATGGCACAGGATATAATTTGCTTAAACGTCTAGAAGGAGTAAATAAATTACCCAAATTATTCCATTCCCTGGAAATTACTTCAGAAATAGCATCAGGGAGATAAAACACTTCTGGAATAACTACAGGAGATTTAAAAACCTTATTTAAACGTTTACATTTAGAATCAAGAGGACCAGAATCCTCTATTTCTAATGCAAATAATACTTCTTTAAGTAAAGAACGAATAAATTCCATCTTGAACAAATACAAAGATTTATCAGCATCAACCTCTGAGACAGAAACCTCTGAACCAGAAGAACCATTATCAGTATCAGAATGATGATGTTCATTTAAAAATTCATCTGAAAAAAAGAGAAGTTTTAAAAGACTTTTATTTATACTAGAAGGAGAAATAACAGACATAGCCTTCTTAATGGATTTAAAAAATAAAATCTCTTATGTTATCAGGAACACTCTGAAAATTAGATGTTGACGGAACAGCAACAGGTAATGTAACAGTACTAAAGGAAATTTAATCTGCATTAATAAGTTTGACATGACATGCAATACAAATAACAGCTGGAGAAACAGATACCAAAAGTTTATAGCAGATACACTTAGCTTGGTAACTCCAGCACTGTGCAGTGATTTTCCTGAAGTATCTTCTGACTCAGTTGCAACGTGGAACATCTTGCAATATGTAAAAGAAAAAAACAACATATAAAGCAAAATTGATCAAATTCCTTAAATGACAGTTTCAGGAATGGGAAAAAATGCCAAAGAACAAGCTTCTAGCAACCAGAAGCAATAAAAAATGAGACTTAAATAATGTGGAGACAAAAGTGACGCCCATATTTTTTCGCGCCAAATAAGACGCCCACATTATTTGGCGCCTAAATGCTTTTTGGCGCCAAAAATGACGCCACATCTGGAACGCCGACACTTTTGGCGCAAAATAACGTCAAAGAATGACGCAACTTCCGGCGACACGTATGACGCCGGAAACGGAAATAGAATTTTTGCGCCAAAAAAGTCAGCGCCAAGAATGACGCATTAAAATGAAGCATTTTCAGCCCCCGCGAGCCTAACAGCCGACAGGGAAAAAGTCAAATTTTAGGTAAAAAATGTTAAATTAAAATGCATTATCCCAAATATGAAACTGACTGTCTGAAAAATAAGGAAAGTTGAACATTCTGAGTCAAGGCAAATAAATGTTTGAATACATATATTTAGAACTTTATAAACAAAGTGCCCAACCATAGCTAGGAGTGTCACAGAAAATAAGACTTACTTACCCCAGGACACTCATCTACATATAGCAGATAGCCAAACCAGTACTGAAACGAGAATCAGCAGAGGTAATGGTATATATAAGAGTATATCGTCGATCTGAAAAGGGAGGTAAGAGATGAATCTCTACGACCGATAACAGAGAACCTATGAAATAGACCCCTTAGAAGGAGATCACTGCATTCAAATAGGCAATACTCTCCTCACATCCCTCTGACATTCACTGCACGCTGAGAGGAAAACCGGGCTCCAACTTGCTGCGGAGCGCATATCAACGTAGAATCTAGCACAAACTTACTTCACCACCTCCATCGGAGGCAAAGTTTGTAAAACTGAATTGTGGGTGTGGTGAGGGGTGTATTTATAGGCATTTTAAGGTTTGGGAAACTTTGCCCCTCTTGGTAGGAATGTATATCCCATACGTCACTAGCTCATGGACTCTTGCTAATTACATGAAAGAAAACAAATTTGAAAGATTATATAGATGAGTATGGCAGGATTTGGTAAATGTGGATTAAAGGGTCCACTGTGATACCAAGACAGTGGATCTGGGTTAATGTTTTGAAAAGAATCCCCTGCCACAATAGTGGTTTCTGGTTAGGGTTGTCTATGAGAGGGGGGGAAGTAGGGAAACGTTTAGTTTCTGATAGATTGAGCTGTTGCTAATGAAAGAAAATCCAGAAGGAAATTGTCTAAGAGACCATGGTGGCCTGGTTGAGTAATGAAGGGGAGATAACAGTTGAAGAAAGGTAGATTTGAGTGTCAGCAGCAACTCCAAATGAACGGTTGGAAAGGTAGGAAGGGAACCAGGAGAGGCTTGGTGCCAAAAGAATTGAAAATGTGTGAAAGGCGATGATCTCTTGTGCTTAAATGCAGGAGAAGGAGAAGTAAGTTGTAGTGGCAAATTGATTTATCAGAGAGCAGATCGTTGGTTATCTTAGTGAGAGCAGTTTCTGTTAAATGTTTTGGGCAGAAGCCAAACTGGAGAGGGTTAAGTACAGCATTATTTGAAGAAATGTGTGTTAAAGGGACGCTGAACCCAATTTTTTTTCTTTCGTGATTCAGATAGAGCATGCAATTTTAAGCAACCTTCTAATTTACTCCTATTATCACATTTTCTTCGTTCTCTTACTATCTTTTTTTAAAAAAAAGGCAGCTAAGCTATTTTTTGGTTCAGGACACTGGACAGCAATGGTTTATTGGTGGGTGAATTTATCCACCAAATAGCAAGAACAACCCAGGTTGTTCACCAAAAATGGTCCGGCATCTAAACTTACATTCTGGCATTTCAAAAAAAGATACCAAGAGAATGAAGAAAATTTGATAATAGGAGTAACTTAGAGCATGCAATTTTAAGCAACTTTCTATCTGAATCACGAAAGAAAAAAAATTGGGTTCAGTGTCCCTTTAAGTGGTTATATAATAGAAGTTCCGGTAGTTTGGAGGTAAAGGGAAATAAAGAGACCGGCAGTGGTAGAATCAGTTTTTTTTTCTTTCTTAAAGGGACATTGTACACTAGATTTTTCTTTGCATAAATGTTTTGTAGATGATCAATTAATTTAGCCCGTCTGGTAGTGTTTTTGTAAAAATGTATAGTTTTTGCTTTTTTTAAAAACATTGCGCAGACTCCTAACCAAGCTCCACAGTGCAAGATGTATACGCGCGTTTACTGACTCCTGTTTATGTTATCTGTCTTTTCATATGCAGGGAAGGGGGGAGGGTCTCTTTTGTTTATCCAGACCCTTTCAGTGGGTGTCCCTGACTACCTCGTCAACAGTGCTAAACTGGGAGCTAAGCTTTATAAGTTTTTAAAAGGTTTTATACTAGATGTTAAAGGGACAGTCAAGTAAAAAAAAACTTTCATGATTTAAATATGGCATGTAATTTTAAACAACTTTCTAATTTACTTTTATTCCCAATTTTGCTTTGTTCTCTTGGTATTCTTAGTTGAAAGCTAAATCTAGGAGGTTCATATGCTAATTTCTTAGACCTTGAAGGCCACCTCTAATCTGAAAGCATTTTGACAGTTGTTCACCACTAGAGGGCGTTAGTTCATGTGTTTCATATAGATAACATAACATTGAGCTCAGGCACGTGAAGCTCCTAAGAGCAAGCACTGATTGGCTAAAAATGCAAGTCTGTTAAAAGAACTGAAATAAGGGGGCTGTTTGCAGAGCCATAGATACAAGGTAATCACAGAGGTAAAAAGTATATTTTTATAACTGTGTTGGTTATGCAAAATTAGGGAATGAGTAATAAAGGGATTATCTACCTTTTTAAACAACAAAAATTCTGGTGTTTACTGTCCCTTTAAGATCAGTATTTGTGCATATTCTTCTTTATAGTAGTTCCTATTACATGCAGTTATGACAATTGGTGTATACTGTCCCTTTAAAGAATGGGTGTGACTTGACCATGCTTGAAGGGATCAGGAAATGCGCCAGTTTTGAGAGACAATTTAAAAAAAGATAAGTTAGAGTTTGGTTCAAAGGAAAAGTCTCATTATTTAGGAAGGACAGTTCATTGCATTCTAACAAATATGAGACTTATTCAGAGGAGTCCACTCTAATAATGACAAAAAATAGAACATTCATTCCAGGCTCACTGGTTTCCATCTTCTTTAGGCTGCTGACCGCCGTGAAAAGAGACGTCTCTTGGACGCACAGCGAGGAAAGTGTCGTGTGCGTCTGGGCTGTCATTTGGATGAGTGGTGCTGTCTGAAAGAAAGTCTAGGATTTTCCCTGCACTCTCAGCTTGCAAAGTTCTTGTTGGACAGGTGAGAGGTTTAACTGTGGTATAGAACACTAACGGAGTTGTGGCATTGTGGTTTCTTTTTGTAGCACCTCATTAGTTAAATTGTGTTCTTTTGCCAGGTTTGTTAGCAAAGCTTGATAAATTCCTCGAGCTAGGAAGGCACAACTCCTAGAAATTTCCTCCTGTCTCCTATCTATATACAAAAACTATCTAGCAGGTAGATTCTCATTATTCTCACTGGCATCAAAGGTTGATATACATTTGATTTGCAAGCTCCTGTTGTACAGTACTATACATTATGATATATTCTATTTGTCACCCTTTCCATGATTGTCACAAAAGACAGAGTTATTTACTTTTTGTAAAGTCCAAAGAATAACTTTTATATATTGGGTTGGGATTCCCAAGACAATGTGCTTAGGTTGGGGATTCCAGAGCAATATAGCAGTTATTAATTAATTGGGGATTCCAGGGCAATATAGCAATTATTAATCTATTGCCAACACATTTCTGTCTATTATTACAGCTATAAATCTGTGGCCAGCACAAGAAATACTGGTGAGAAATTTACTACTATTATTATTATTTCATATCTCACAATACTTCTATATGCATTTTTCAAATGTCTTTAATTCCATGTCCCGATTCACACATTTTTTTTCTTCCAGTCACTGCAGAAGTCATTCTACTTTCAGTCTCTCTCTCTTCTCTAAATCACTTAATACAGTCGTGTCACCAGCATGGCAGAGATTGTCAGTTTACCCCCTCGCTCCTACCAATGCCTTCATTTGAAGGGCTTCAAGAGAACCAAGGTCTCTTGTGGGGGTGCAAAGCGGACCATTGCTTTTACTGGAACCCACAGGAAGAAAGATTGGAAAATCAAACACAATTGCAGTGTTCCAATTCATTTGAGGACAAGAAAAGACAGTCTACAAGAGAGGACATACTTGAAAAAGATGAAAGGCCGCAGGAGAACTTGGAGGAAGAAAAACAAGGGAAGGTCTCCAAGGAAGCAGGTCAATCTGAAGAAATCCATGAGATGGAGGAAATTGGGCATCTGCATTCTAAAAGTAAGGAAGGAATCCTCAGATTTCCTGGGGGTTGGGACTCTCGAGAAAATGAAAGCTGTTTGGGGGCGCAACTGGGGACTCCTGAGAGTGCACCACAAAATAAGTGTGTGCAGGAGAGTGTTCCCAGAAGCACAAGAAAACGAAGGAAGACCGATTCCAGCATAGGTAAGTGGTTAAAGGTAGTTAAAACTATGTCTGATTGTCAGATCAATGTATGTCATTTATTTAACCTTAAAAACTCAAAATAATATATTCATCTTTATGTAAAAATAAATATTGTAAAGTAGACTATTCTTTCACACATTTTGTATATTCAACAAGCATTACCTGTTCCACTGCCATATAAGTTTGTAGATAGTATACAATATACTATAGATGTGTTTATTTGGAATAAAAAGCAGATATATATACAGTAAATGCAGGTTAATTAGGGCTACCTTTTTATAGTAAATAGATAAATAGAACTAAATGAATTCAATTATATCCAATAATGAAAGACACATTTGATATATTGGATTCATTTTTAATTAGTTATCAAGACTAGAGTTTCTCCAACATAGGTGTGTCCGGTCCACGGCGTCATCCTTACTTGTGGGATATTCTCTTCCCCAACAGGAAATGGCAAAGAGCCCAGCAAAGCTGGTCACATGATCCCTCCTAGGCTCCGCCTTCCCCAGTCATTCTCTTTGCCGTTGCACAGGCAACATCTCCACGGAGATGGCTTAGGGTTTTTTGGTGTTTAAATGTAGTTTTATTCTTCAATCAAGAGTTTGTTATTTTAAAATAGTGCTGGTATGTACTATTTACTCTGAAACAGAAAAGAGATGAAGATTTCTGTTTGTATGAGGAAGATGATTTTAGCAACCGTTACTAAAATCGATGGCTGTTTCCACACAGGACTGTTGAGATGAAGTAACTTCAGTTGGGGGAAACAGTGGGCAGACTTTGCTGCTTGAGATATGACACATTTCTAACAAGACTTGGTAATGCTGGAAGCTGTCATTTTCCCTATGGGATCCGGTAAGCCATTTTCTTAGTTTTAAATATAAGAATAAAGGGCTTCACAAGGGCTTTAAAGACTGGTAGACATTTTTCTGGGCTAAAACGATTACTTTATAAGCATATTTAATGGTTTATAACTTTGAAGAGTTATTTTAATCTTGGGAATTGTGTTAAAAAAACGGCAGGCACTGTATTGGACACCTTTTTCACTGGGGGCCTTTTCTAGTCATAAGCAGAGCCTCATTTTCGCGCCACTAATGCGCAGTTGTTTTTGAGAAGCAAGGCATGCAGATGCATGTGTGAGGAGCTCAGATCCACTGAAAAAGCTTATTGAAGGCGTCATTTGGTATCGTATTCCCCTCTGGGCTTGGTTGGGTCTCAGCAAAGCAGATACCAGGGACTGTATAGGGGTTAAATGTAAAAACGGCTCCGGTTCCGTTATTTTAAGAGTTAAAGCTTTCAAATTTGGTGTGCAATACTTTTAAGGCTTTAAGACACTGTGGTGAAATTTTGGTGAATTTTAAACAATTCCTTCATACTTTTTCACATATTCAGTAATAAAGTGTGTTCAGTTTAAAATTTAAAGTGACAGTAACGGTTTTATTTTAAAACGTTTTTTGTGCTTTGTTATCAAGTTTATGCCTATTAACATGTCTGAACCATCAGATAGACGATGTTCTGTATGTTCGGAAGCCAAGGTTCCTCTCCATTTAAATATATGTGATGAATGTGACAAACAAAGTAGGGACAATGATGCCACTGATAATAATGTTGCCCAAAATGATTCCTTAAGTGAGGGGAGTAAGCATGGTACTGCATCATCTCCTTCTATGTCTACACCAGTCTTGCCCACTCAGGAGGTCCCTAGTTCATCTAGTGCGCCAATCCTCCTTACTATGCAACAATTAACGGCTGTAATGGATAATTCTATTAAAAACATTTTAGCCAAAATGCCCACTTATCAGCGAAAGCGCGACTGCTCTGTTTTAGATACTGAAGAGCATGAGGACGCTGATGATAATGGTTCTGACATGCCCTTACACCAGTCTGAAGGGGCCAGGGAGGTTTTGTCTGAGGGAGAAATTTCAGATTCAGGAAAAATTTCTCAACAAGCTGAACCTGACGTTATTACATTCAAATTTAAATTGGAACATCTCCGCGCTCTGCTTAAGGAGGTGTTATCTACTCTGGATGATTGTGACAATTTGGTCATTCCAGAGAAATTATGTAAGATGGACAAGTTCCTAGAGGTCCCGGTGCCCCCCGAAGCTTTTCCTATACCCAAGCGGGTGGCGGACATTGTAAATAAAGAATGGGAAAGGCCCGGCATACCTTTTGTCCCTCCCCCTATATTTAAGAAATTATTTCCTATGGTCGACCCCAGGAAGGACTTATGGCAGACAGTCCCCAAGGTCGAGGGGGCGGTTTCTACTCTGAACAAACGCACCACTATCCCTATAGAAGATAGTTGTGCTTTCAAAGATCCTATGGATAAAAAATTAGAGGGTTTGCTTAAAAAGATTTTTGTTCAGCAAGGTTACCTTCTACAACCAATTTCATGCATTGTTCCTGTCACTACAGCAGCGTGTTTCTGGTTCGAAGAACTAGAAAAGTCGCTCAATAAACAATCTTCTTATGAGGAGGTTATGGACAGAGTTCAAGCACTTAAATTGGCTAACTCTTTTACCTTAGACGCCACTTTGCAATTAGCTAGATTAGCGGCGAAAAATTCAGGTTTTGCTATTGTGGCGCGCAGAGCGCTTTGGCTAAAGTCTTGGTCAGCGGATGTGTCCTCCAAGAACAAATTGCTTAACATCCCTTTCAAGGGGAAAACGCTGTTTGGCCCTGACTTGAAAGAGATTATTTCAGACATCACTGGGGGAAAGGGCCACGCCCTTCCTCAGGATAGGTCTTTTAAGGCTAAAAATAAAACAAATTTTCGTCCCTTTCGCAGAAACGGACCAGCCTCAAATTCTACATCCTCTAAGCAAGAGGGTAATTCTTCTCAAACCAAGCCAGCCTGGAGACCGATGCAAGGCTGGAACAAAGGTAAGCAGGCCAAGAAGCCTGCTACCGCTACTAAGACAGCATGAGATGTTGGCCCCCGATCCGGGACCGGATCTGGTGGGGGCAGACTCTCTCTCTTCGCTCAGGCTTGGGCAAGAGATGTTCAGGATCCTTGGGCGCTAGAAATAGTTTCTCAAGGTTATCTCCTGGAATTCAAGGAACTACCCCCAAGGGGAAGGTTCCACAGGTCTCAATTGTCTTCAGACCAAATAAAAAGACAGGCATTCTTACATTGTGTAGAAGACCTGTTACAAATGGGAGTGATTCATCCTGTTCCATTAGGAGAACAAGGGATGGGGTTTTACTCCAACCTGTTCATAGTTCCCAAAAAAGAGGGAACATTCAGGCCAATTTTGGATCTCAAGATCCTAAACAAATTTCTCAGGGTTCCATCGTTCAAAATGGAAACCATTCGGACAATTCTTCCTACCATCCAGGAAGGTCAATTCATGACCACGGTGGATTTAAAGGATGCGTATCTACATATTCCTATCCACAAGGAACATCATCGGTTCCTAAGGTTCGCCTTTCTGGACAAGCATTACCAGTTTGTGGCACTTCCATTCGGATTAGCCACTGCTCCAAGAATTTTCACAAAGGTACTAGGGTCCCTTCTAGCGGTGCTAAGGCCAAGGGGCATTGCAGTAGTACCTTACTTGGACGACATACTGATTCAAGCGTCGTCTCTGCCACAAGCAAAGGCTCATACGGACATTGTCCTAGCCTTTCTCAGATCTCACGGGTGGAAAGTGAACGTAGAAAAAAGTTCTCTATTCCCGTCAACAAGAGTTCCCTTCTTGGGAACAATAATAGACTCCTTAGAAATGAAGATTTTTCTGACAGAGGCCAGAAAATCAAAACTTCTAAGCTCTTGTCAAGTACTTCATTCTGTTCTTCTTCCTTCCATAGCGCAGTGCATGGAAGTAATAGGTTTGATGGTTGCGGCAATGGACATAGTTCCTTTTGCGCGAATTCATCTAAGACCATTACAACTGTGCATGCTCAGACAGTGGAATGGGGATTATACAGACTTGTCTCCGACGATCCAAGTAGATCAGAGGACCAGAGATTCACTCCGCTGGTGGCTGACCCTGGACAACCTGTCACAAGGGATGAGCTTCCGCAGACCAGAGTGGGTCATTGTCACGACCGACGCCAGTCTGGTGGGCTGGGGCGCGGTCTGGGAACCCCTGAAAGCTCAGGGTCTATGGTCTCGGGAAGAATCTCTTCTCCCGATAAACATTCTGGAACTGAGAGCGATATTCAATGCTCTCAAGGCTTGGCCTCAACTAGCAAAGGCCAAATTCATAAGGTTTCAATCAGACAACATGACGACTGTTGCATATATCAACCATCAGGGGGGAACAAGGAGTTCCCTGGCGATGGAAGAAGTGACCAAAGTAATTCAATGGGCGGAGATTCACTCCTGCCACTTGTCTGCAATCCACATCCCAGGAGTGGAAAATTGGGAAGCGGATTTTCTGAGTCGTCAGACATTTCGTCCGGGGGAGTGGGAACTCCATCCGGAAATCTTTGCCCAAATAACTCAATTATGGGGCATTCCAGACATGGATCTGATTGCGTCTCGTCAGAACTTCAAGGTTCCTTGCTACGGGTCCAGATCCAGGGATCCCAAGGCGACTCTAGTAGATGCACTAGTAGCGCCCTGGACCTTCAACCTAGCTTATGTATTCCCACCGTTTCCTCTCATTCCCAGGCTGGTAGCCAGGATCAATCAGGAGAGGGCTTCGGTGATCTTGATAGCTCCTGCGTGGCCACGCAGAACTTGGTATGCAGACCTGGTGAATATGTCATCGGCTCCACCATGGAAGCTACCTTTGAGACGGGACCTTCTTGTTCAAGGTCCGTTCGAACATCCGAATCTGGCCTCACTCCAACTGACTGCTTGGAGATTGAACGCTTGATTTTATCAAAGCGTGGGTTCTCAGATTCTGTCATTGATACTCTTATTCAGGCTAGAAAGCCTGTAACTAGAAAAATTTACCATAAAATATGGAAAAAATATATCTGTTGGTGCGAATCTAAAGGATTCCCATGGAACAAGATAAAAATTCCTAAGATTCTATCCTTTCTACAAGAGGGTTTGGAGAAAGGATTATCTGCAAGTTCTTTGAAGGGACAGATTTCTGCTTTATCTGTTTTACTTCACAAAAAGCTGGCGGCTGTGCCAGATGTTCAAGCTTTTGTTCAGGCTCTGGTTAGAATCAAGCCTGTTTACAAACCTTTGACTCCTCCTTGGAGTCTCAATTTAGTTCTTTCAGTCCTTCAAGGGGTTCCGTTTGAACCCTTACATTCCGTAGATATTAAGTTATTATCTTGGAAAGTTTTTTGTTTTTGGTTGCAATTTCTTCTGCTAGAAGAGTTTCAGAGTTATCTGCTCTGCAGTGTTCTCCTCCTTATCTGGTGTTCCATGCAGATAAGGTGGTTTTGCGTACTAAACCTGGTTTTCTTCCGAAAGTTGTTTCTAACAAAAATATTAACCAGGAGATAGTTGTGCCTTCTTTGTGTCCGAATCCAGTTTCAAAGAAGGAACGTTTGTTGCACAATTTGGATGTAGTTCGTGCTCTAAAATTCTATTTAGAGGCTACAAAGGATTTCAGACAAACATCTTCCTTGTTTGTTGTTTATTCTGGTAAAAGGAGAGGTCAAAAAGCAACTTCTACCTCTCTCTCTTTTTGACTTAAAAGCATCATCCGATTGGCTTATGAGACTGCCGGACGGCAGCCTCCTGAAAGAATCACAGCTCACTCCACTAGGGCTGTGGCTTCCACATGGGCCTTCAAGAACGAGGCTTCTGTTGATCAGATATGTAAGGCAGCGACTTGGTCTTCACTGCACACTTTTACCAAATTTTACAAATTTGATACTTTTGCTTCTTCGGAGGCTGTTTTTGGGAGAAAGGTTTTGCAAGCCGTGGTGCCTTCCATCTAGGTGACCTGATTTGCTCCCTCCCATCATCCGTGTCCTAAAGCTTTGGTATTGGTTCCCACAAGTAAGGATGACGCCGTGGACCGGACACACCTATGTTGGAGAAAACAGAATTTATGCTTACCTGATAAATTACTTTCTCCAACGGTGTGTCCGGTCCACGGCCCGCCCTGGTTTTTTAATCAGGTCTGATGAATTATTTTCTCTAACTACAGTCACCACGGTTTCATGTGATTTCTCCTATGCATATTCCTCCTTTACGTCGGTCGAATGACTGGGGAAGGCGGAGCCTAGGAGGGATCATGTGACCAGCTTTGCTGGGCTCTTTGCCATTTCCCGTTGGGGAAGAGAATATCCCACAAGTAAGGATGACGCCGTGGACCGGACACACCGTTGGAGAAAGTAATTTATCAGGTAAGCATAAATTCTGTTTTTTCTGATTATCATTCCTTTAGTAGGTAATCCAGACTTTAGTGGACAAAAATGTAATATGATATTCTAGAGCTATAACTGTTCACCCAGTTTCTTAAGATAATAAAATATATTTGCAGAGAAATTTACATGAACTTGGCTATGAAGAGTTTGCAGACTGATTTACATACATGCAGTTGGTATATTATATTAATATGCTCAAACATAATGGAATACTAAACCCAAGTTTTTTCTTTTACATTTAGCCACCAATCGGCAAGCTCTACCCAGGTGCTGAACCTAAAATGGGCTGTCTCCTAACCTTTAATTCCTGCGTTTCAAATAAAGATACCAAGTATAGCGCTGCGGAATCTGTTGGCGCACTACAAATAACCGATAATAATACCAAGAGAACAAAGAAAAATTGATAATAGGAATAAATTAAAAAGTTGAATAAAATTGCATGCTCTATCCGAATAATGAAAGAAAAAAAATTGAGTTTAGTATCCATTTAAAACAAAATATTTAATGAGAGCTTTTAACATTTTTTATTTTATTTTATTATATATATATATATATATATATATATATATATATATATATATATATATATATATATATATATATATATATATATTTTGACCAGCATAATGCAAAACAGAATTTATCCGTCCCTTAAAGGTTCTGAAGAACAGAAGGAATCGCCAACATTTTGTGAAATCTAGGAATTGGAAAAGGACCTGTTGCTCATGAGCAGGGCTTTACCCATGTGTTTAACCACTTTGCATTTTGCAGGGGTTAAATACAGAGTTCCATGGCGGTTTTTTATAAAAAATGACATGCTTATACAAATTAGAGCATATCTTTTGTTTACTTCAGTGTCTCTTTAAAAGAATAGTAAAATCATCAATATCCACTAATATGCAGTAATTGAGCATTTCAATTTTATCATGGTAGTATTTGACACTTAAAGAGATAGTCTAGTCAAAATTAAACTTTCATGATTCCGTTGGTATCTTTATTTGAAAAAGCAAAACATTTAAGCTTAGGAGGCGGCCCATTTTTGGTTCACCACCTGGGTAGCGCTTGCTGATTGGTGGCTGCATTTAGACACCATACAGCAAGCGCTACCCAGGTTCTGAACCAAAAAGGGGCCGGCTCCTATGCTTGTTTGCTTTTTCAAATAAAGATACCAAGAGAATGAAGAACAATTAATAATAGGAGTAAATTAGAAAGTTGCTTAAAATTACCTGCTCTATCTGAAACATGAAAGTTTAATTTTGACTAGACTATCCCTTTAAAGTGATTGTAAACTTTGTCTTTTAATTCCACACTATGTTTAATTATTAAAAAAAAGAGGGGCACTTTCATTCATTAAAATAATTCAAAATGCTTCATTCTTAAACTAAAGCCCATTTAGTAAACATTGCGCTGTTCCTCCGCCCGCATCTCATACTTTAAATAAGTAGGAAATTATATACAAATGCCAGTGCTACTTGTTGGATACATTACATTGTTGGATGATTAGAAACAGTGTACATATTTGGTGATATTGTTGGAAATAGATTTGGAATAAAATTGGCAATATGATGAAATCATTTTTGATAAGCAAATTATCTTAGATCCTTATGTTATGCACCAGAAACATAAAATAAGGTTATATCAAATTTGTCAGGGACCAGAAATTTAGTCATCTTTTTTTTTTTCTATCTGAAGACATAATAAGGACATTTATTTAATTTCATTCTATCACAATGATTTATCACAAGAATATTTTTTTCTCTTCACAAACATAACAGTAAATATTTTTTCCCAAAATGATATATTGCAAGGTTTTTGTTTTCCTTTCTTCTTCATCTTCTCCTCATCTCATGGACTCCATTAAATAACTATTTCCTTGGGATTTTGTAGGTTGATATTTTATAGAATATCTGAAAGTTGATAAATGACTTTCTCATTTAAAGGGACAGTCAACACCAGACTTTTTGTTGTTTAAAAAGAAAGATAATCCCTTTATTACCCATTCCCCAGTTTTGCATAACTAACAATGTTATAGAAATACACTTTTTACCTCTGTGATTACCTTGTATCTAAGCCTCTGCAAACTGCCCCCTTGTTTCAGTTGTTTTGACAGACTTACATTTTAGCCAATCAGTTCTATCTCCAGGGTAACTTCACGTGCATGAGCTCAATGTTATCTATATGAAACACATGAACTAATACCCTCTAGTGGTCAAAATGCATTCAGATTAGAGGCAGTCTTCAAGGTCTAAGAAATTTGCATATGAACCTCCTAGGTTTAGCTTTCAACTAAGAATACCAAGAGAACAAAGCAAAATGTGTGATAAGTAAATTGGAAAGTTGTTTAAAATTACATTCCCTATTTAAATCATAAAAGTTTTTTTTGGACTTGACTGTCCCTTTAAAGGGATAGGAAAGTAAAAATTAAACGTGCATGATTCGGTAGAGCATGTCATTTTAAGAGACTTTTAAATTCACTTCTAGTTTCAATTTTACTTTGTTCTTTTGGTATGCTTTGTTGAAAAAGAATGTGTACATATTTTTCCCTACTGGGAGCTAGCTGGTGATTGGCAGCTGCACACATTTGTCTATTGTGATTGGCTGACTATATTTCAGCTAGCTTCCAGCAGTGCATTGCTGCTCCTTCAGCAAAGGAAACCAAGAGAATGAAACAAATTTGAAAATAGAAGTAAATTGTAAAGTTGTTTAAAACTGCATGTTTATCTGAATCATGAAAGAAACATGTTGTATCATCATGTCCCTTGATTTAAGAATTATAATATATAAGGAATATCTAATTTTGCTATATATGTTTATTTATTTATATATATATATATATATATATATATATATATATATGTATGTGATAATGTATATTTCTTCTATAAAGGTAAGACGAGTCCACGGATTCATCCTTTACTTGTGGGATATTATCCTCCTGCTAACAGGAAGTAGCAAAGAGCACCACAGCAGAGCTGTCTATATAGCTCCTCCCTTAGCTCCACCCCCCAGTCATTCTCTTTGCCTACTCTAATTACTAGGAAGGGTAAAGTGAAAGAGGTGATAAAATATTAGTTTTTTAATTTCTTCAAGCAAGAGTTTGTTATTTTAAATGGTACCGGTGTGTACTATTTACTCTCAGGCAGCAGATGGATGAAGACTGCTGCCTGGAGGATGATGATCTTAGCATTTGTAACTAAGGTCCAGTGCTGTTCCCACAGAGGCTGAGGAGTACAGGAAACTTTAGTGTGAGGAATGTTTTCATGCTATGCAGCAGTGAGGTATGTTCAGTCATATTTTTCTGGAGAGACTGTGTATTTCAGAAAGGCTGACATTATACCCAGGAGGGTAAGGGTAAGCAGTAATCCTAGAGCTAATAAGAAGGGCATTACTAAGCTTGCATAAGGGGCCAATATGGATATAATACATATATGGTTGACACTGACTTGTAAATGTTTGTGGGCAAACGTTTTTATGATCTGGGAGTGCTTTAACGTTTTGTGACAATAACTTTTTAGGCATCTTTATTGAGGGCACACATGGCTTAATTTCTGGGTCTCAGAACCCACATGGCTAGTTATAACCGCTCTGGTGCGGTTCTTTGAGGCTGGAGACATCGAGTGGGCGGGGCCTATTTTCGCGCCTCAGATGCGCAGTTAGTTTCTCGCAGCAAGCTCTAACTCCTGACGGCCCTGGTGGATGTTTTGGGCCAAATTGAAGCTTTAACCCCACATTTACTATCCCTGAGGGCAGGTAGGGCTACAGCAGGGCTGTGGCAAGGTGCTGAGGGTGGTTTTTCCGGATCTGGGCCTATTTTCAATCCGGTTTGCACATTAAAGGGTTAATTGTTAAAATACCTTGTGGGGCAATCTTAACTACATATATTGTGTCTGCTTACAAAATTTTGAAAAATTTGGTGCATGTTTAGGCAGTTTTGCAGAACGTGTATGCCTTTTTTCTCTTAAAGGCGCAGTACCGTTTTTAAGATTGTTATTTTTTTCACTAAATAAAGTGTTTTCATGCTTGTTTGTAGTCATTACTAGCCTGTTCAACATGTCTGACATTGAAGAAAGTCAATGTTCAATATGTTTAGAAGGCATTGTGGAACCTCCACTTAGAATGTGTCCCTCATGCACTGAAAGGTCAATAAATTGTAAAGAACATATTTTAGCTACTAAAAGTATGTCGCAGGATGATTCTCAGTCAGAAGGGAATCAGGTTATGCCATCTAATTCTCCCCAATTGTCACAACCGTTAACGCCCGCACAAGCGACGCCAAGTACTTCTAGTGCGTCTAATTCTTTCACCCTGCAAGATATGGCCACAGTTATGAATACTACCCTCACAGAGGTTTTATCTAAGCTGCCTGGGTTGCAGGGGAAGCGCAGTAGGTCTGGTGTGAGAACAAACGCTGAGCCCTCTGACGCTTTATTAGCCATATCCGATGTACCTCACAATGTTCTGAAGTGAGGGATTTGCTGGCTGAGGGAGAGATTTCTGATTCAGGAAATATGTTCCCTCAGACAGACTCAGATATGACTGCTTTTAAATTTAAACTAGAACACCTCCGCTTATTGCTCAGGGAGGTTTTAGCGACTCTGGATGACTGTGACCCTATTGTAGTTCCAGAGAAATTGTGTAAAATGGACAGATTCCTAGAGGTTCCTGCCTACACTGATGTTTTCCGGTCCCTAAGAGGATTTCAGAAATTGTTACTGAGGAGTGGGATAGACCAGGTATTCCGTTCGCTCCCCCTCCTACTTTTAAGAAAATGTTTCCCATATCAGACGCCGTGCGGGACTCGTGGCAGACGGTCCCTAAGGTGGAGGGAGCTATTTCTACCCTGGCTAAGCATACAATTATACCTATTGAGGACAATTGGGCTTTCAAAGATCCTATGGATAAAAAATTAGAGGGTCTCCTGAAGAAAATATTTTTTCATCAAGGTTTTCTTCTCCAACCTATTGCGTGCATTGTTCCTGTAACTACTGTAGCGTCCTTTTGGTTTGAGGCTCTGGAAGAGGCTCTTCAGGTTGAGACCCCATTAGAGGATATTCTGGATAGAATTAGGGCTCTCAAACTAGCTAATTCTTTCATTACAGATGCCGCTTTTCAACTGGCTAAATTAGCTGCGAAGAATTCAGGTTTTGACATTTTTGCGCGTAGAGCGTTATGGCTTAAGTCCTGGTCTGCTGATGTGTCATCAAAGGCTAAGCTTTTAGCCATCCCTTTCAAGGGTAAGACCCTATTCGGGCCTGAACTGAAAGAGATCATTTCACACATCACTGGAGGGAAAGGCCATGCCCTTCCTCAGGATAAGACGATTAAGATGAGGACCAAACAAAATAATTTTCGTTCCTTTCGAAACTTCAAAGGTGGTCCCTCTACCTCTTCCCCTGCCCCAAAGCAAGAGGGGAATTTTGCTCAATCCAAGTCAGTCTGGAGACCTAACCAGACTTGGAACAAGGGTAAACAGGCCAAGAAGCCTGCTTCTGCCACCAAGACAGCATGAAGGGGTAGCCCCCGATCCGGGACCGGATCTAGTAGGGGGCAGACTTTCTCTCTTCGCTCAGGCTTGGGCAAGAGACGTTCAGGACTCCTGGGCTTTAGAAATCGTGACCCAGGGGTATCTTCTAGATTTCAAAGATTCTCCCCCAAGGGGGAGATTCCATCTTTCTCAATTGTCTGTAAACCAGACAAAAAGAGAGGCATTCTTACGCTGTGTAGAAGACCTATATACCATGGGAGTGATCTGCCCAGTTCCGAAAACAGAACAGGGGCAAGGGTTCTACTCCAATCTGTTTGTGGTTCCCAAAAAAGAGGGAACCTTCAGACCAATTTTGGATCTCAAGATCCTAAACAAATTCCTCAGAGTCCCATCCTTCAAGATGGAGACTATTCAGACTATTTTGCCGATGATCCAGAAGAGTCAATATATGACATTCCTATCCACAAAGATCATCACCAGTTCCTCAGGTTTGCCTTTCTGGACAAGCATTACCAGTTTGTGGCTCTTCCCTTCGGGTTGGCCACAGCTCCCAGAATTTTCACAAAGGTGCTAGGGTCCCTTCTGGCGGTTCTAAGGCTGCGGAGCATAGCTGTGGCGCCTTATCTGGACGATATTTTAATCCAGGCGTCGACTTACCAACTAGCCAAGTCTCACACGGACATCGTGTTGGCTTTTCTAAGATCTCACGGGTGGAAGGTGAACGTAAAAAAGAGTTCACTTATCCCTCTCACAAGAGTTCCATTCCTGGGAACTCTGATAGATTCGGTGGACATGAACATTTTTCTGACGGAGGTCAGGAAATCAAAAATTTTATCCATCTGCCGAGCTCTTCATTCCATTCCTCGGCCGTCAGTGACTCAGTGTATGGAGGTAATCGGCTTAATGGTAGCGGCAATGGACATAGTTCTGTTTGCTCGCTTGCATCTCAGACCACTGCAACTTTGCATGCTCAGACAGTGGAATGGTGATTATGCAGATTTATCTCCTCAGATAAATCTGGACCAAGAGACCAGAGACTCTCTTCTTTGGTGGTTGTCACAGGATCATCTGTCCAAGGGAATGTGTTTCCGCAGGCCAGCGTGGGTCATAGTGATGATGGACGCCAGCCTATTGGGCTGGGGTGCAGTCTTTAACTCCCTGAAAGCTCAGGGTTTGTGGACTTGGGAGGAGGCTCTGCTCCCGATAAATATTCTAGAACTGAGAGCGATATTCAACGCGCTTCAGGCGTGGCCTCAGCTGGCGTCGGCCAGATTCATAAGATTCCAGTCGGACAATATCACGACGGTAGCATATATGAATCATCAAGGGGGAACAAAGAGTTCTCTAGCGATGATAGAGGTTACCAAAATAATTCGATGGGCAGAGACTCACTCTTGCCATCTATCAGCAATCTATATCCCAGGGGTGGAGAACTGGGAAGCGGATTTTCTAAGTCGTCAGACTTTTCATCCGGGGGAGTGGGAACTCCATCCGGAGGTGTTTGCATAATTGATTCAGCAATGGGGCACACCATAATTGGATCTGATGGCGTCTCGTCAATACGCCAAACTACCTCGTTACGGGTCCAGGTCAAGGCACCCTCAGGCAGTACTGATAGATGCTCTAGCAGTACCCTGGTCGTTCAACCTGGCTTATGTGTTTCCACCATTTGCTCTCCTTCCTCGTTTGATTGCCAGAATCAAACAGGAGAGAGCTTCGGTGGTTTTGATAGCACCTGCGTGGCCACGCAGGACTCTGTATGCAGACCTGGTGGTCATGTCATCTCTTCCACCATGGACTCTGCCACTGAGACAGGACCTTCTGATTCAAGGTCAGTTCCAGCATCCAAATCTAGTTTCTCTGCGGCTGACTGCTTGGAGATTGAACGCTTGATCTTATCCAAGCGGGGTTTCTCGGAGTCGGTCATAGATACCTTGATTCAGGCTCGAAAGCCTGTCACCAGGAAAATTTATCATAAGATATGGCGTAAATATCTTTATTGGTGCGAATCCAAAGGCTACTCATGGAGTAAGATCAGGATTCCTAGGATTTTGTCCTTTCTCCAAGAAGGATTGGAGAAGGGGCTATCAGCTAGTTCCTTAAAGGGACAGATATCTGCTTTATCAATTCTACTGCACAAACGTCTGGCAGATGTTCCAGACGTTCAGTCGTTCTGTCAGGCTTTAGTTAGAATCAAGCCTGTGTTTAAACCTGTTGCTCCGCCATGGAGTTTGAATTTAGTTCTTAAAGTTCTTCAAGGGGTTCCATTTGAACCTATGCATTCCATAGATATTAAGTTTCTATCTTGGAAAGTTCTGTTTTTAGTTGCTATCTCTTCGGCTTGAAGAGTTTCTGAACTATCTGCATTGCAATGCGACTCGCCTTATCTTGTTTTCCATGCTGATAAGGTGGTTTTGCGTACCAAACCTGGATTCCTTCCTAAGGTTGTTACTAATAAGAATATTAATCAGGAAATTGTTGTTCCTTCTCTGTGTCCTAATCCTTCCTCTAAGAAGGAGCGTCTATTGCACAACTTGGATGTGGTTCGTGCTTTAAAGTTTTACTTGCAAGCGACCAAAGATTTCCGTCAAACATCTTCTTTGTTTGTTGTCTATTCTGGAAGACGTAGAGGTCAAAAAGCTACGGCTTCCTCTCTTGCCTTTTGGCTGTAAAGTATCATCCGTTTGGCATACGAGACTGCTGGACAGCAGCCTCCTGAAAGAATTACAGATCACTCTACTAGAGCGGTGGCTTCCACATGGGTTTTTAAAAATGATGCTTCTGTTGAACAGATTTGTAAGGCTGCGACTTGGTCTTCGCTTCATACCTTTTACAAATTTTACAAATTTGATACCTTTGCTTCTTCGGAGGCTATTTTTGGGAGAAAAGTTCTTCAAGCAGTGGTGCCTTCTGTTTAACCATTTGTCTTGTCCCTCCCGTTCATCCGTGTCCTGTAGCTTTGGTATTGTATCCCACAAGTAAAGGATGAATCCGTGGACTTGTCTTACCTTTATAGAAGAAAAGTAAATTTATGCTTACCTGATAAATTAATTTCTTCTATGGTAAGACGAGTCCACGGCTCGCCCTGTCATTTTAAGACAGATTATATTTTTTTGATTTAAACTTCAGTCACCTCTGCACCTTGTAGTTTCTCCTTTTTCTTCCTGTACCTTCGGTCGAATGACTGGGGGTGGAGCTAAGGGAGGAGCTATATAGACAGCTCTGCTGTGGTGCTCTTTGCCACTTCCTGTTAGCAGGAGGATAATATCCCACAAGTAAAGGATGAATCCGTGGACTCGTCCTACCATAGAAGAAATTAATTTATCAGGTAAGCATAAATTTACTTATTTCTGTTGTTCTTTGGCTCTTTTTATACACATCTGACTTCTCTAACATCTGTAATTTATCCTTTTTATAATTGACATTACATTGTTTTGTACTCTCGCTGCCTATATTGCAATCCACCATCTTTCCCTCCTTCTTCTTTTCATGTCCTTTAGAATGTTTTACTTTTTGATTTTTGTTTCAGAACAAGCAGATAAAGATGAGAATGAGAATAGCCAATCATTTGAATCCTCCTCCCAGACAATGGCAAGCGAGTCAGGTGTAGTGACACCTGTTTCTTGCAGAAGTTCCTCACGGCAGGAAGAGACTTCCACACTAGACCAGATCCCAGAAGAAAGCACGATCCCCGACAATACACAAGGTGAGTGGATGTGTAAGGGCCCATAAACAGTTCTATGGAAAAGTTGCTGTCTCTAACTCTTTCTTCTCTACAGACTCGGACATTGAGTCTGTTCCTGAATCTGATTTAACTATGGAAACATTGGCAGATATGACTACGCTTCAGATTGTACCTCCTGAGATGGACAGGGAAAGGTAAGTAAATGTTTTACATAAATATGTTGTTAGTTTAGGTTTGTTGTAGTATATTTTTTATGTATTTTTTTGTGCATCTTTCTTTCCTAGTTTACTTATTAAAGACTGAAATAGTGAGCGGCTTTTCTTGATTATTTTTTTTTGTAGCAAGAAGGAACAAGGAACAGTGGTAAAAGGTCACTCAGGTGCTAAAAAAGGTCAGAGCTGCACTCCTGTGAGGTAAATTGGGTGTCCAAATCTTGTTTTTTGTGGTGTAAGAGGTGAATAACTTGAATGTTGTTACACTGTGTGAGAAATGCCATGTGTATGAGTTTAGTACAGTGAATGAGAAATATTTCTGAGGTTCTCTCACAATAGTATTTAAGTAGCAGGATGGAGCGAGTGCACCTTTAAAAATAATTAGATAATAATGAGCTAAATAATTTTTGAGTGGTTAAGAATATGCTCTACAACCCTTCTAAGAGATAGCAATTCCTCCAAATTGTTATCGATGTAAAAGTTAGAACGGACAAGTGAAGGGGAGCTAAGTATCAATTAATTAGAAAATAATTGAAAAATATTAACAAAGTGCTTTTAATCGTATTGCATCGTGGTGGGTGAACAGATATTAAAAATACAAAATTTGTATGTGTTAACTGGTTTGTGTGGTGATAAAATAATAATAAAATAATAAGATTGTGGAAATCAATATAAATAATAAAAAGAAAGAATTAGGTATTGTACAAAATGTGACAATTTTTATATATTGAACAATGTAGCGAATACAAGTTGTAACAAATACTAGCAGGAAAGGAACAAATGCAATTTTAATACAAAATGGTATATATTGAAAAATATGCAGATTAAAAAAGAGGCAAATTAAAAAGACCTAAAATACATATTTGCACAATATATATGTGTCGTATGTGTATCTCACTGCAGTGGATAAAAATGGTCTAATAAAAATTGTATAAAACAACCAAAGTTAGGGTAGTTTTGATAAGAGCGGTTGATTGTTAGAACAGTGCCTTATAAACACCTTATAAAAGTACCTTAGAAAGTAGTGGTTCTCAAAACTACTTAGTGGTTTAGTGGGATCCGTTGGAAGACATTCATATGGATAAGCTATTAGTAATAGCTAAAAAGGGTTCTTTTGTGGATGGCGGTTGTCTCAATACTATTTATCAGTATGGACTCCGGTCTGATAGCAGGTATCTGATTCCAAATGGAGTTTTCTTTGTTTAAGGTCCTGTGGGATTTCCTGTAAATCGCGGTGTCCCAATACTCTCTGTCAGTATGGACTTCAGTTCGCAAATGAAGGAGAAAATTCTTTGGAAGTTGCGGTGTCCCAATACTCTCTGTCAGTATGGACTTTTGGATCCTTAGCTGAACCAGTGTGTAGCAGCAGTTGGATTTCTTGGGATCCGTTTGGCGGCAAAAAAGGGTTCAAATTTTAGAGTACCGGCTTTTTTCAGAAGTGACCGGCTTTTTCAAACTGAACGGTTTTTTCAAATAACCGGCTTTTTCAAATTGCCCGGCTATATATGCAGTGTTTCAGAGTGTAGGCAGCTCTGCGCGTTTCGGCCGTAGCCTTTATCAAGAGCTGCACTCCTGTGAGGTAAATTGGGTGTCCAAATCTTGTTTTTTGTGGTGTAAGAGGTGAATAACTTGAATGTTGTTACACTGTGTGAGAAATGCCATGTGTATGAGTTTAGTACAGTGAATGAGAAATATTTCTGAGGTTCTCTCACAACCCTCATTAAAAGTAAGAATTTATTTCAGTGCCAGATCCTCTCCATGGGAGGCAGCCCACATTTCTCTGGGATTTTCAGTTTTTGGGCTAAATTATTACGTGCCCCGCAAATGGGCAAAATTACCCATTTGCGGGTGCACAATAATTAATCAGCTGTAGCAATTAGCGCTTATAAAACTAACCAGATCAGATCTCTGGTTAATTTTACAAATGTCTCCAAAATAGTGTAGTGTATTTTATAAAAAAAATAAAGATAGCGCTTGCTGATTGGTGGCTAAATGTAGCCACCAATCAGAACGCGCTATCCAGGGTGCTAAACCAAAAATGGGCCGGCTCCTATGCTTACATTTCTGCTTTTTCAAATAAAGATACCAAGAGAACAAAGAATAATTGATAATAGAAGAAAATTAGAAAGTTGCTTAAAATTGCATGCTCTATCTGAATCACGAAAGAAAAAAGGTGGGTTCACTATCCCTTTAATATCCCTTTAAAGGGATATGGAAACCAAATATTTTCTTTTGTGAGAAGGAGCGGTGAGTTTAGCAGATATATTAACCCTTTCGGGTCCTTTGTCGGAATATATCCGACAAAGCGTTTTACCGCATGCAGTCAATCGCCGGATATAGTCCGACATTTCCAATTTTGAATTTCACAGCTAAATAGCGCCATCTAGCGGTAACTTGCTATTTAGCTGAGAAATTCAAAAGTGTGGCGCAGGTTTTATTTAATTTATAGGACCGGAAAGGGTTAAGATTATAGGTGAGCAAGTGGTGGTCTGAAACAGGAAAGAGGCAACAGTTGAAATCAAATATAGCGCAGAGGTAGGAAAATACCAGGTAAATAGCGTGTCCATCACGGTAAGTTGGAAAGTTTAGGGGCAGATGGGTTATCAATGGGAAGTCACCAAGTATTAAAGTGGTTATATTGGTAGAGAGAAAGTGAGGAAACCAGGCGGCAAAGTTGTGCAGGAGTTGAGAGGTTGGTCCAGGAGGGCTATAGATGACTGCTACTCTGAGAGAGGGGGGGGGGGAATAGGCAAATGCAGTGGACTTCAAATGAGAAGGAAAGAGATGGGAACGGGGGCAGGTTCTGATAGGTGCAGGAGGAGAGCAGGAACCCAACACCACCACCATGCCTCTCACCTGGTCTAGGTGTATGGCTAAAGTGGAGACCGCCATACGTGAGATCAGCAGTGGAAACAGTGTCAGAAGAACATAGCCAGGTTTCGGTAATTTCTAAAGGGTTGAAAGCGTTAGAAACAAATGTAAGCTTGTTGTTGACAGAACGAGATTTCCAGAGAGCACAAGAAAAGAAAGGGGAAAAGCGCTGTGGGTTAGTGGAGATGAGATTGTTAGGATTGCGTGACCTAGATTTTTTACTGTGGGAGATTGAGCAAGAGTGTAGAAGTGTGGTGATGTCTACTAGGCCAGCAGCAAGCAGTAGAAGGGGTGAGAGTGAGAAAAGGTGTGAGTGAGAGTTGTAGGAGCGAGTATGACTGGAGGCAGACGAGTTAGATGGGGAACTAATTCTAAAGAGACCTAGAAGTTCATGAGAGGACACCACAGAGGAATAGAGAAGGAAGGGTGAGATATGGATGGTGTGGGGGTTATTGTAATAGGGACGTGCAGAAGGGCAGAAAGGACATGGAGAGCATAGTGCAAGTGTAAAGTTAGTGAGGATTACCTGTTAGTGGGTTGTTAGAGATGAGGATTGCAGTTAACCCTTAAGTTTCTAATTCCAGTTTCAAACTCAATAATGCCACTTGTAACACAGGGCCACTGATAAAACACAGGGCCCAGAAGATTTCAGACACCTGGTTACTTACAGCCTGGCTTACACACTTGCAAATTAGATTGAAGTTGGGAGAACAAATGGGAAAGAAGTGTAGGCTAAAATTACAAACATATAAAAGTAACAAAACAGTTTGAAAGGGACATGGATATGCAGCCTGGTTAGTTTTTAAAGCATATAAATAGCATAGCAAAGTAATACGGTTTGATAATATTATCAAAATTTGCTTCATTCTCATGTTATTCTGTGTTGTGGAGATGCCTAGGTACCTGGAGCACTACATGGCAAGAAATAGTGCTGCCATCTAGTGCTCTTGCAAAACTGCTGCCATCTAGTGCTCTTGCAAAACTGCTGCCATCTAGTGCTCTTGCAAATAGATAACATTCTTACAAAACTGCTGCCATCTAGTGCTCTTGCAAATAGATAACATTCTTACAAAACTGCTGCCATCTAGTGCTCTTGCAAATAGATAACATTCTTACAAAACTGCTGCCATCTAGTGCTCTTGCAAATAGATAACATTCTTACAAAACTGCTGCCATCTAGTGCTCTTGCAAATAGATAACATTCTTACAAAACTGCTGCCATCTAGTGCTCTTGCAAATAGATAACATTCTTACAAAACTGCTGCCATCTAGTGCTCTTGCAAATAGATAACATTCTTACAAAACTGCTGCCATCTAGTGCTCTTGCAAATAGATAACATTCTTACAAAACTGCTGCCATCTAGTGCTCTTGCAAATAGATAACATTCTTACAAAACTGCTGCCATCTAGTGCTCTTGCAAATAGATAACATTCTTACAAAACTGCTGCCATCTAGTGCTCTTGCAAATAGATAACATTCTTACAAAACTGCTGCCATCTAGTGCTCTTGCAAATAGATAACATTCTTACAAATCTGCTGCCATCTAGTGCTCTTGCAAATAGATAACATTCTTGCAAATCTGCTGCCATCTAGTGCTCTTGCAAATAGATAACATTCTTGCAAAACTGCTGCCATATAGTGCTCTTGCAAATAGATAACATTCTTACAAAACTGCTGCCATATAGTGCTCTTGCAAAACTGCTGCCATATAGTGCTCTTGCAAAACTGCTGCCATATAGTGCTCTTGCAAAACTGCTGCCATATAGTGCTCTTGCAAAACTGCTGCCATATAGTGCTCTTGCAAAACTGCTGCCATATAGTGATCCAGAATAGAGCAGCTCCTAAGCTTATGTTCCTTCTTTTCAACCAAGAGAACTAAGACAATTTGATAATAACAGTAAATTAGAATTTGTTTATAATTGTATGATCTATCTGAATCATAAAATAAATTGTTGGTTTTTCTATCCCTTAAGTTAAGGAGTTTTTGTGACTCTTGCCTATTCAATTTTCTGTGCCTTTGATGAAAATCTTTAAATTTTACTTAAATTTCCACATATGTGCTCAGTTTATTTTGCTGTAAAAGTTGTTTTTTAACAATGATATAGGGCCCGATTATGAGTGACACGCTAACTGCTTCACGCAAACAATATCGGGTTCATCGCAGCTGTTTGTACACGTCAGAAGGAGCAGTCATATTGCAAAGTGAAAGTGAATGCGAACGTGTGAGCGCAAACGCAATTTACGCAAGAATAATTACCATGACCTCAGAGCTCTTTTTTACTGTTACGTTCAACAAAAAAGTGTCACAAAACGTATAAAAAATACATTGAAAAGTACACACAAAATAACACTATCTAATAAAAATGATTTAGAAAAAAAAAAAATCACATAAATACATATGTACCTTCATATAGACAAATATAAAAGTGCATTGGAGCCCTTTGCAGTTAAGTAGATGAACACGTAAATTCATATTTATGCAATATTCATATTTAATAAAGTGTTATACTGTGTATTTACTGTAAATATTTTGCATTCCAATGTTCTACACATTGCAGAATATGTTCTATGTGTTTTTAAAAGATATTTATATATATATATATATATATATCTATCTATCTATACTTACATAGATATATATTGTACCAAAAAAACATCATATATACTGGTGTTTGTGTGTGTATATACTGTGTGTGTGTGTGTATATATATATATATATATATATATATATATATATATATATATATATATATGTATATGTGTGTGTGCGTATTTATGAATTAACAGAACATATTCTGCTATGTGAAGAACATTTGAATGTGAAATATTCATATTTGCATGTAGGGTTAGCGCACTTGAGAAAATGCGATGGGATTTGTGGGACTTGTTGAGTGTTAGTTTTTTTCCCCCGACTTTCACTCTCCATTAAAGTCTATGGGGGAATACGTTAACACAGTTGCAATATTCTAACTTTGGCTTTTTGCGCATGTCAGATTAGCGCTCATGCAAAAACATTTTACTTTAAACTTGTAATACGTGCTCTACCCAACGCGTGCCAAAAGCTTACTTCTCGCGCAGTTATCGCATGAGTGGGAGCGATAAATAATGGCCCACTCGTAATCTAGCCCATATTTACCTATTACTGTTCTTCTCCTAAAATATTTTACTACATGCCCTCTGGAATTCATGCTCTCTTCTTAATACACATATCCATAGCCTCTTTATGTTTAAAACTTTCTTGAAGTCACTGAATGCTCATTGCACGTGATAAGTCACTCATGTTCTTTTGTTGATCCACATCACCACCGCACATTCCATTAAAGTCACTATTTATTTCTATTCCCTCACATTATTCTGTGTGGTGTAGTAATCTAGTGGACCACTGCACAATAGCTATACATTTTCAACCATTTTGCTGCCTGGCTTCTTAACATTCCTTGTTGACAAACTTCCATCTTTAGTCTCATTTCTAGATATCTCCATGTTGGCTTCAACTCCAATATGTTGGAATGGCCACTACATTGACCATCTTTCTGTTGCTACACTCCCTCAATTCTGTTTGTAAGCCTTTTCCCTCTCACTACGCCTCAACCCTTCCTTAGTACATTCTCCTTATATTCTCAGGAACATCCATGTTATAGGCTGCAATTTACAAACGTTCACTGGGTTCTTCTCTCAACTGTCTCCTCGATGTGTTGCATCAGCCTTTCAACTGTGCCCTACAATCACTCATTAGCAGTAAGCCCCATCATTGGCATTCAAAATCTGTTGTTATAGTCAACCATGCTTTTGCACAGCTAAGGATCTCTGGAGGAAACTAGACACTTCAGAAGGCTTTCCATACTGAAAATTAATATTAATGTGTGTCTGTTCTAAATCTCGTCAAGCAAAAATAATCCTCCTTACTTAAACGGATAGTGTACTGAAAAATTGTCTTCCTTTAATTTGTTCCAAATTATCCATTTTACCTGCTGGAATGTATTAAATTGTTTACAATTAGATCATACAAATTCTGGGGTAGACTGTCCCTTTTAAATTTTAAAGGGACAGTCTACCCCAGAATTTGTATTACAGGCAGTCCCCAGGTTATGAACAAGATAGGTTCTGTAGGTTTGTTCTTAAGTTGAATTTTTTGTAAGTTGGAACAGGCACTTTTTTTGTACGGGGACTGCCTGTATTTAAAAAGATAGATAATCCCTTTATTACCCATTGCACAGTTCTGCGTAGCCAACACTGTTATATTAATATACGTTTTACCTCTTGGATTACCTTGTATCTAAGCCTCTGCAGATTGCCCCCTTATTTCCTTTGTTTTAACAGACTTGCATTTTAACTCCACGGGACTGAGCACAATGTTATCTATATGACACACATGAACTACCGCTGTCTAGCTGTTAAAAACTGTCAAAATGCACTGAGATAAAAGGCGGCCTTCAAGGGCTTATAAATTAGCATATGACCCTACCTAGGTTTAGCCCTCAATAAAGAATACCAGGAGAACAAAGAAAATTTGATGATTAAAGTAAATTGGAAAGTTGTTTAAAATTGTTTGCCCTATCTGAATCATGTTTGAAATAGCTGGGGGAGTTTTCATAACTAATTTCTTAAAAATATCTCTCTCAGACCCCTGGTGGATGATGAACTAGCACAGATTTGCAAGAAAAGAATAAGGCAAGTAACAGATGATCTGTATGTTTTCTATATTGTTATTATACGTGCATTTCCCTTGATTAAAGGGATAGAAAGGTTAAAACTAAAATGTGCATGGGTGCATTTCAATTTGAAATAGAAGCATTTTTGCAATATACTTCCATTAGCAAATATGCTTCTAATAAAAGCTATTACTGTTTTTCTGTGTCGTACGCACATATCCTGTGAGGGCTGTGCACATTCATTCAAATACCACACTTTCTCAGAGAGTCAGCAGTAGCTTGTATGACACAAACGACGTCTTCAGAAGTAAGTATGGTTTTTGAATACTTGTGCACAGCCCTCACAGGATATGTGCGAATGCCTCTGAAAAACATTCACGTTTTTGCTAATGGAAGTATATTGCAAAAATGCTTATATTTTGAATTGAAATACATCCATGCACATTTCAATTTCAACCTTTCTATCCCTTTAACGATACATATAGCTGTGTGTACAATTCTTTCTAATGTCAAATCTAGTCAGGTGAATGATCCCTTCTCACACAAAAGTATAGCTTATCTCACACCTTTCTTACTGTTATATTTACTCATAATTCTTAAAGGGACATTAAACACTTTCAGATGGTAATATAAAATGATAAATTGTATATAATAAAACAACTCTGCAATATACTTTCATTATTTATTTTGTCCTCTTTGCCTGTAATTCCATTCTGAAATTGTGAGCTTTTCAGTTCCTGTTAGAAATGGAAGTGCAGAACACTGTTAAATCCAGCACAACCATTGGCTGCACACTCTAGTGACCTATGTATAACTGTCCCTAATTGGCCACAGCAGAGAAGGTAACACAAGTTACAACATGGCAGCTCCCAGTGTTTTATAGACACTAAAACTTTACACTTATTTTGTCACTTTTTAAACAGCTGATAAAACTTTAAAACATACATCTACATGTTAGTCATGGACTAATCTTTTCTTTGAATGCATCATTTTATCTAGCATGTATCTAGTGTTTAATGTCCCTTTAATATACTTTTTTTTGTAATACCTATAGAAGGTACAGCTACTATTTCTTTACCTGTAAAAAAGACATATCTGTGTGTTTGTCTGTGCAAAGATAGTTGTATGCATGGGGGCCGATTTATCATGGCCCAAATGGGGTCAAATACCCCTGCCGGAAACAGGAGTTAAGAAGCAGCAGTCTAAGACCACTGCTCCTTAACTCGTCACATACGATCAGGTTGATTGACACCCCCTGCTAGCGTCCGATTGGCCGTGAATCTGCCGGGTGACGGCATTGCACAAGCAGTTCACTAGAACTGCTTGTGCAATGTTAAATGCCGACAGTGTATGCTGTTGGCATTCAGTGATGTCTGGCGGACATGATGTGCTACAGCCCCATGATATTTCATATACCGCCATACAAATGTACACAGACATCCTCAGTATCTCCGCGCAGCCATATGCTTTCTCTATGATAACTTCTCATATTCACAGACAGCCATGTGTAATAACGAATTTTGTATTTTCTTTAGGAAGGCCACACCACATGAAATTCTTTTATGTGAATATGAGGGTTGTGGAAAAATATTTTCTAAGCGACAATATCTAAATGTGAGTAAAGGTGGGGAGGCTGCAACTCGTATAGGGGATATCACAAGTAACTCTCCTTGTAAAATTATAATTGTATGAAAGAATAAGATTTAGGATTGATCTATAGAAAGTTCAGATGATTATAATAGAAAGCTCAATTATAAAATTCCGCAAGTTCTTTTCTAATCATTTCTATGGAAGTTTGGGTGTTTTTGTTTTTAGAATTTAGAATTAGAAAAAAAACAACATTTGAATTAGAACCGGATATTATGGAGCCCCTCTGGTGTCAATCTGCAAAAAAAAAATCAAAACGTTCTCCCACAGTTATATACCATGTTCACGATGTAATACTTTGTGAAGCACGTTATATTAAACAGTTACCACAATTTAACTATAACTAACTACAGAAGGAGGAACCGGCAGCCCTAATTATACAGTTACATTGTGCGCATGAATGAACTATTTTGTGCACACGATTTAACTGCAGCGTTGGGAACACTTATTTCATGCGCACGCCATACTGATTGTTACAAATGCGCACAAAATAGTTAAACCATGGTAACTGTTTAATATAACATGCCCACAAATTATTAAATCGTGAGCACAGTATATTACAGTGGGGGGATGCTTTGATTTTTGTTTTTGTTTTGCTGAGTGACACAAAACAAAAACCTATAAGAAATAGGCGTATTGGAGGCTTTTAATGTAGGTTTCTCCAACATAGGTGTGTCCGGTCCACGGCGTCATCCTTACTTGTGGGATATTCTCTTCCCCAACAGGAAATGGCAAAGAGCCCAGCAAAGCTGGTCACATGATCCCTCCTAGGCTCCGCCTTCCCCAGTCATTCTCTTTGCCGTTGTACAGGCAACATCTCCACGGAGATGGCTTAGAGTTTTTTAGTGTTTAACTGTAGTTTTTATTATTCAATCAAGAGTTTGTTATTTTAAAATAGTGCTGGTATGTACTATTTACTCTGAAACAGAAAAGAGATGAAGATTTCTGTTTGTAAGAGGAAAATGATTTTAGCAACCGTTACTAAAATCGATGGCTGTTTCCACACAGGACTGTTGAGAGGAATTAACTTCAGTTGGGGGAAACAGTGAGCAGACTTTTGCTGCTTGAGGTATGACACATTCTAACAAGACGATGTAATGCTGGAAGCTGTCATTTTCCCTATGGGATCCGGTAAGCCATTTTTATTACATAAAGAAAAAAAGGGCTTCACAAGGGCTTTTAAGACTGTAGACATTTTCTGGGCTAAAACGATTTATATATAAGCATATTTTATACTCCATAGCCTTGAGGAATTATTTTAATCTTGGGAATTATGTAAAATAACTGGCAGGCACTGTATTGGACACCTTATTCTCTAGGGGCTTTCCCTAATCATAGGCAGAGTCTCATTTTCGCGCCTCTATTGCGCACTTGTTTTTGGGAAGCATGACATGCAGATGCATGTGTGAGGAGCTCTGATACATAGAAAAGACTTTCTGAAGGCGTCATTTGGTATCGTATTCCCCTTTGGGCTTGGTTGGGTCTCAGCAAAGCAGATACCAGGGACTGTAAAGGGGTTAAATATAAAAACGGCTCCGGTTCCGTTATTTTAAGGGTTAAAGCTTCCAAATTTGGTGTGCAATACTTTTAAGGCTTTAAGACACTGTGGTGAAATTTTGGTGAATTTTGAACAATTCCTTCATACTTTTTCACATTTGCAGTAATAAAGTGTGTTCAGTTTAAAATTTAAAGTGACAGTAACGGTTTTATTTTAAAACGTTTTTTGTACTTTGTTATCAAGTTTATGCCTGTTTAACATGTCTGAACTACCAGATAGACTGTGTTCTGTATGTGGGGAAGCCAAGGTTCCTTCTCATTTAAATAGATGTGATTTATGTGACACAAAATTTAGAGAAAATGATGCCCAAGATGATTCCTCAAGTGAGGGGAGTAAGCATGGTACTGCATCATCCCCTCCTTCGTCTACACCAGTCTTGCCCACACAGGAGGCCCCTAGTACATCTAGTGCGCCAATACTCCTTACTATGCAACAATTAACGGCTGTAATGGATAATTCTATCAAAAACATTTTAGCCAAAATGCCCACTTATCAGCGAAAGCGCGACTGCTCTGTTTTAGAAAATACTGAAGAGCATGAGGACGCTGATGATATTGGTTCTGAAGTGCCCCTACAC
Organism: Bombina bombina; assembly: GCF_027579735.1. Taxonomy (NCBI): domain Eukaryota; kingdom Metazoa; phylum Chordata; class Amphibia; order Anura; family Bombinatoridae; genus Bombina; species Bombina bombina. The sequence continues at coordinate 129,042,362 of NC_069507.1, read as the reverse complement.
CAGTCTAAGGGGGCCAGGGAGGTTTTGTCTGAGGGAGAAATTTCAGATTCAGGGAAAATTTCTCAACAAGCAGAACCTGATGTGATTACATTTAAATTTAAATTGGAACATCTCCGCGCTCTGCTTAAGGAGGTGTTATCTACTCTGGATGATTGTGAGAATTTGGTCATTCCAGAGAAATTATGTAAAATGGACAAGTTCTTAGAGGTCCCGGGGCCCCCCGAAGCTTTTCCTATACCCAAGCGGGTGGCGGACATTGTAAATAAAGAATGGGAAAGGCCCGGTATACCTTTCGTCCCTCCCCCCATATTTAAGAAATTGTTTCCTATGGTCGACCCCAGAAAGGACTTATGGCAGACAGTCCCCAAGGTCGAGGGGGCGGTTTCTACTCTAAACAAACGCACCACTATACCCATAGAAGATAGTTGTGCTTTCAAAGATCCTATGGATAAAAAATTAGAGGGTTTGCTTAAAAAGATGTTTGTTCAGCAAGGTTACCTTCTACAACCAATTTCATGCATTGTTCCTGTCACTACAGCAGCGTGTTTCTGGTTCGATGAACTAGAAAAGGCGCTCAATAATAATTCTTCTTATGAGGAGATTATGGACAGAATTCATGCTCTCAAATTGGCTAATTCTTTCACCCTAGACGCCACTTTGCAATTGGCTAGGTTAGCGGCGAAAAATTCTGGTTTTGCTATTGTGGCGCGCAGAGCGCTTTGGCTAAAATCTTGGTCAGCGGATGCGTCTTCCAAGAACAAATTGCTTAACATTCCTTTCAAGGGGAAAACGCTGTTTGGCCCTGACTTGAAAGAGATTATTTCTGATATCACTGGGGGCAAGGGCCACGCCCTTCCTCAGGATAGGTCTTTCAAGGCCAAAAATAAACCTAATTTTCGTCCCTTTCGCAGAAACGGACCAGCCCCAAGTGCTACGTCCTCTAAGCAAGAGGGTAATACTTCTCAAGCCAAGCCAGCCTGGAGGCCAATGCAAGGCTGGAACAAAGGAAAGCAGGCCAAGAAACCTGCCACTGCTACCAAGACAGCATGAGATGTTGGCCCCCGATCCGGGACCGGATCTGGTGGGGGGCAGACTCTCTCTCTTCGCTCAGGCTTGGGCAAGAGATGTTCTGGATCCTTGGGCGCTAGAAATAGTCTCCCAAGGTTATCTTCTGGAATTCAAGGGGCTTCCCCCAAGGGGGAGGTTCCACAGGTCTCAATTGTCTTCAGACCACATAAAAAGACAGGCATTCTTACATTGTGTAGAAGACCTGTTAAAAATGGGAGTGATTCATCCTGTTCCATTAGGAGAACAAGGGATGGGGTTCTACTCCAATCTGTTCGTAGTTCCCAAAAAAGAGGGAACATTCAGACCAATCTTAGATCTCAAGATCCTAAACAAGTTTCTCAAGGTTCCATCGTTCAAAATGAAAACCATTCGAACAATTCTTCCTTCCATCCAGGAAGGTCAATTCATGACCACGGTGGATTTAAAGGATGCGTATCTACATATTCCTATCCACAAGGAACATCATCGGTTCCTAAGGTTCGCATTCCTGGACAAGCATTACCAGTTTGTGGCACTTCCGTTCGGATTAGCCACTGCTCCAAGAATTTTCACAAAGGTACTAGGGTCCCTTCTAGCGGTGCTAAGACCGAGGGGCATTGCAGTAGTACCTTACTTGGACGACATTCTGATTCAAGCGTCGTCCCTTCCACAAGCAAAGGCCCACACGGACATTGTCCTGGCCTTTCTCAGATCTCACGGGTGGAAAGTGAACGTAGAAAAAAGTTCTCTATCTCCGTCAACGAGGGTTCCCTTCTTGGGAACAATAATAGACTCCTTAGAAATGAGGATTTTTCTGACAGAGGCCAGAAAATCAAAACTTCTAAACTCTTGTCAAATACTTCATTCTGTTCCTCTTCCTTCCATAGCGCAGTGCATGGAAGTAATAGGTTTGATGGTAGCGGCAATGGACATAGTTCCTTTTGCGCGAATTCATCTAAGACCATTACAACTGTGCATGCTCAGTCAGTGGAATGGGGACTATACAGACTTGTCTCCGACGATACAAGTAGATCAGAGGACCAGAGATTCACTCAGTTGGTGGCTGTCTCTGGACAACCTGTCACAGGGGATGAGCTTCCGCAGACCAGAGTGGGTCATTGTCACGACCGACGCCAGTCTGGTGGGCTGGGGCGCGGTCTGGGGACCCCTGAAAGCGCAGGGTCTTTGGTCTCGGGAAGAATCTACTCTCCCGATAAATATTCTGGAACTGAGAGCGATATTCAATGCTCTCAAGGCTTGGCCTCAGCTAGCAAAGACCAAGTTCATACGGTTTCAATCAGACAACATGACGACTGTTGCGTACATCAACCATCAGGGGGGAACAAGGAGTTCCCTGGCGATGGAAGAAGTGACCAAAATCATTCAATGGGCGGAGACTCACTCCTGCCACTTGTCTGCAATCCACATTCCAGGAGTGGAAAACTGGGAAGCGGATTTTCTGAGTCGTCAGACATTTCATCCGGGGGAGTGGGAACTCCATCCGGAAATCTTTGCCCAAATCACTCAACTGTGGGGCATTCCAGACATGGATCTGATGGCCTCTCGTCAGAACTTCAAGGTTCCTTGCTACGGGTCCAGATCCAGGGATCCCAAGGCGACTCTAGTAGATGCACTAGTAGCACCTTGGACCTTCAAACTAGCTGATGTATTCCCGCCGTTTCCTCTCATCCCCAGGCTGGTAGCCAGGATCAATCAGGAGAGGGCATCGGTGATCTTGATAGCTCCTGCGTGGCCACGCATGACTTGGTATGCAGACCTGGTGAATATGTCATCGGCTCCACCATGGAAGCTACCTTTGAGACGAGACCTTCTTGTTCAAGGTCCGTTCGAACACCCGAATCTGGTCTCACTCCAACTGACTGCTTGGAGATTGAACGCTTGATCTTATCAAAGCGAGGGTTCTCAGATTCTGTCATTGATACTCTTGTTCAGGCCAGAAAGCCTGTAACTAGAAAAATCTACCACAAAATATGGAAAAAATATATCTATTGGTGTGAATCTAAAGGATTCCCTTGGGACAAGATAAAAATTCCTAAGATTCTATCCTTTCTTCAAGAAGGTTTGGAGAAAGGATTATCTGCAAGTTCTTTGAAAGGACAGATTTCTGCCTTGTCTGTGTTACTTCACAAAAAGCTGGCAGCTGTGCCAGATGTTCAAGCCTTTGTTCAGGCTCTGGTTAGAATCAAGCCTGTTTACAAACCTTTGACTCCTCCTTGGAGTCTCAATTTAGTTCTTTCAGTTCTTCAGGGGGTTCCGTTTGAACCCTTACATTCCGTTGATATTAAGTTATTATCTTGGAAAGTTTTGTTTTTGGTTGCAATTTCTTCTGCTAGAAGAGTTTCAGAATTATCTGCCCTGCAGTGTTCTCCTCCTTATCTGGTGTTCCATGCAGATAAGGTGGTTCTGCGTACTAAACCTGGTTTTCTTCCGAAAGTTGTTTCTAACAAAAACATTAACCAGGAGATAGTCGTACCTTCTTTGTGTCCGAATCCAGTTTCAAAGAAGGAACGTTTGTTGCACAATTTGGATGTAGTTCGTGCTCTAAAATTCTATTTAGATGCTACAAAGGATTTTAGACAAACATCTTCCTTGTTTGTTGTTTATTCTGGTAAAAGGAGAGGTCAAAAAGCAACTTCTACCTCTCTCTCTTTTTGGATTAAAAGCATCATCAGATTGGCTTACGAGACTGCCGGACGGCAGCCTCCTGAAAGAATCACAGCTCATTCCACTAGGGCTGTGGCTTCCACATGGGCCTTCAAGAACGAGGCTTCTGTTGATCAGATATGTAAGGCAGCGACTTGGTCTTCACTGCACACTTTTACTAAATTTTACAAGTTTGATACTTTTGCTTCTTCTGAGGCTATTTTTGGGAGAAAGGTTTTGCAAGCCGTGGTGCCTTCCATCTAGGTGACCTGATTTGCTCCCTCCCTTCATCCGTGTCCTAAAGCTTTGGTATTGGTTCCCACAAGTAAGGATGACGCCGTGGACCGGACACACCTATGTTGGAGAAAACAGAATTTATGTTTACCTGATAAATTACTTTCTCCAACGGTGTGTCCGGTCCACGGCCCGCCCTGGTTTTTTAATCAGGTCTGATAATTTATTTTCTTTAACTACAGTCACCACGGTATCATATGGTTTCTCCTATGCAAATATTCCTCCTTTACGTCGGTCGAATGACTGGGGAAGGCGGAGCCTAGGAGGGATCATGTGACCAGCTTTGCTGGGCTCTTTGCCATTTCCTGTTGGGGAAGAGAATATCCCACAAGTAAGGATGACGCCGTGGACCGGACACACCGTTGGAGAAAGTAATTTATCAGGTAAACATAAATTCTGTTTTTTGGCAAAGGATTTTCAGAGGCCTTTATAAAAATAAACACAATTTGCTGTCAAAACAAAATTAAAACATGACGGATAATATTTATTATTTTCATTTAACCAATAAAATTAATGACCTGCACATTTCAATATGCGGGCAATGACCTAATTTCATATGCGGGCAGTTCTGGAGGCCATATCTTCAGAAGGATATAATCAAACTGGAATCTGTTCAAAGGAGGGCTTCTAAAATGGTGAATGTTTTAAAAAATAAATAAATAAAACTTATGCGGAGCTCAGTAACCTAAATATTTATAACTTAGAGGATAGAAGGGAAAGAGGTGATATGATAGTAACATTCAAGTATATTAAAGGGACAGTTTATTGTAAAATAGTTTTTCCGTTAATATGGTTCCAATGACCTGATATACCAGGGCAGCCCCCCGTGTGGGTCGGTGACGCGTGAAATACCATGTCTAAACTTAGAGGTTTAGATCATCGGCCCTTAGAGAGAACAATTGCCAATTAACATTTTATTGCTTATCTCACCTCCCACAGGGAGTGTAATTTATTCTGCTTAGTATCTTTACATAACTGTTCTATAGCCTATACATAAGTTTATAAGCTTTCAGTATAGGTAGGGATACCAAAGGCAAAACCAGCTATTTCAAATGCTGATGTAAAGGTCAAGTAGCTAATTGTTAACAATTTAATACACTCCAACAGGTATAATAGATCATTGGGAACACATTAAAAGGGAGAAAAATGTATCGTAAACTGTCCCTTTTAAGGGGATTAGTAAAGACTATGAGTATTTTCTTCATAAATGGAAAGAGTCCACAGCTGCATTCATTACTTTTGGGAATTCAGAACCTGGCCACCAGGAGGAGGCAAAGACACGCCAGCCAAAGGCTTAAATACCTCTTCCTCCATCCCCCTGTCATTCTTTGCCTTTCGTCCCAGGAGGTTGGCAGAGAACTGTCAGATGTTTTCGATAGTCTCTTATGGAGGGTAGTACTCTTCGGCATGGGACTGGAGTTTTAAGTATTCCTGTCAGTCTCTCAGTGAGAGCATGGAGGAAAGTTAGAGTCCGGAGATGCAGGGAGAGTCTTTCTGCAAAACCATCCAGACTGATATTAACAGCTCCACAAGAAATCGGCGTTGACGAGTTTCGCTGCCTGCTTCTTGTCTCAAGTCCATGGCAGAAGCGATGCTACTATCTGTCACACTTGAAGGGCCGTGTTCCATGGCGTAGATTCCGGTAAGATTGTTTAATTTACTTTCGTCATGAATGTATTGTATTTACAACTATTTATCCGAGAGGCTCCACCTCGCTGGATTAACTTTAACAGGGTCTCAGTGAGGCTCCTTTTGTATCTTGGAATCAAGGGTTAATATCTCCTGAGGGGGGGTTATTGAACAGGTTATTTTTAATCATGTTTGTTATGTGATTCTGTCTGCTTCTGTGTGGTGATACTTGGGCTCATGGCTATTTTAGAACATAACGGCCGATGTATAGTCGGGGGGGGGGTTTATGGACTGCACGGTTTACCTTGTGACCGGGCGTGGTCACGTTTTTGGCTCTCCATTTCCGCATTCCTGACCATGTGGCGACGGAGAAATTCTGGTCCACTGTTGTCTGGTTCATAGGAGTGGGTGAGTGCCCCAGCCATTGGGGGTGTAAGGTGCAGTTTAGATTTTTTTTATTGGTCCATTTTTTTTATCAATATCCCAGTTATGGAGGATTCTGATTATTTTGGAGATGGATGTCTCTGACTCAGATTCTACTTCTTGTGAAGAATATGAATTGGCCCAGGTGATACATGCCCATCAGTTATGTTCGGAATACCGTTTTAGAGTGCTCCGTTCCTCAGGATCGGGGAATCAGGGGGGCGCTGAGCCATCCGCCTCTGGGGTGGCGAGTTCCAACCCACCAACTCTTACTACGCATGCAGGTAACCCAAACGCTGCTTATCCTTCTATGGAGAGTGGCCTGTTCACACCGGAGGTTACGACATGGTTCCGCATGGCAATATCTTTGGCGCTGGCGCATCTGCACCTCCCGGGAGTATGTTTACGATATTGTTTGTGTTCCGTTAACCGGGGCTCGTCGTGGGTTTGCCTGGTGCAGTTTAGCCCTCCGGGGGAGCGACTGTCCCTGAGGCTTCAGGGGATCAACCTTCGGGGCCGGTGTCTTCATTTGTCCCAGCTGAGGTATGTTGCACTTTTCGTTATAAACTGTCGCGCCTTCATGTTCTACTGAGGCACGTTTTGGCGTTGCTGGAGGATCCCGCTCTTAATGGGTCTGGGAATTCTCAGTATTCCTCTTCGAATGGCTTGCATAATTAGACACTAGACTGTTTACTTCTACGAAAGTTTGTGCAAGAGTGAGGACGTGCTAGTCCTATGTCTGCCTGTTGTTTATCTCTCCGTCTTAGGGGATAACCCTATGTGGCCTTGACAGTGCTGAGGCCCTTTGTTTCAGGCTGGTCCTGACTGGGTACAAATCCTTCTGTCTTTGAGGCCTAGCTCAAACACGTGGCGCCTTTTATCCTGGCTGGTCCGGTGAGGGCGCCGAGTGCTCTCACTATGATATGTGTTGTTTTTCTTGTGTTTATTTTACAAGTTATCAGTTAGCACTCTGAGAGGACTTGATGGTCCGTGGTTTGCCTAGGGGCATGGGGGATTGAGTTTGGTCCTCATTTGCCTTTCAAATCTAGTCGGCCGGGTCTCCGTTGAGATCCGCTGTGACATACTCAGTTGTTTTCCATTCTTTGCGGGAACTTGAGTGTTTCCTTCCCGTTGTGGGTCGGAGGTTTGGAGGATTTAGGTCCTTCATGCCGCGGCTTTGCCTTTTCAAGGTATCTTCATTCTTTTCCTTCGGGTCGAGACTTTCTTTTCAGGCGGCTTTGGCCGTTTAATTTAGGAAGTGAGGGCCGTGTGGCTTTTCTACTTCTGGGATTTTGTTGTCTCCATATCAGCTGTGTTGTCTCCTTTTCCAAAGGTTTCTCCCAGGGTTCGGGATGCTCTGCATTCTTTTCCTTGGGTGTGGTCCTCCGCAAAGGTAATCTGAGAGGATTATGAAGAATAGCCTTCTTCAACTCTCTCCTTGTGTGACTCTGTTCTCGTTACCATTTCCCTTAGTCTTGGACTCCGTGTGCGTTTTCCTTGGGGCATTTGGGTTCTAGAGTAATTGCGTGACTTTGTCGTGGCCTAGCACCTTGTTGGGGAGGTGTTGTCCTCCTGCTAAGAGTCCTGTACCTGTACTACGGGTTAGCCCGGTTATCATACCCTATGAGTTCTGATTCTTTAGATGGGGTATCTTGTTCCCTGGGGGTGTTGTTCGTTTTAAGACGATTCTGGGTTCCAGGTCCAGGGTTCTCCAGATATCCAAAAAGGTCTGGATCCTTCTTGGATATCTGGAGACTTATGATCCTGCGGACTGGTTCGGGACGACTCAGTTTTTCAGGGAGACTATGTTATGACATAGGGGCTAGCTCATTGGGCTTGCAAGTAGGAGGTTGGAACAAGTGGCTTTATTCTGTAAGGGGTAGCAGTCTGCTGCTCTGTGGGTTGCTCCGTTCCAACTGGTGGAAATTGAAATCTCCATGTAAACACTGTCAGAGAGTTCCAACAGGTCTTCCTAAGGATCTGTTGCCCTTTTCTCTGTGCCAGATCCTATGGGGTTCTCCTTGGGAGTACCTTATTTTGGAGGAGCAGATTGGGTTGGCACCCGAGCTCCGTTGGGGCGGGTAAGTCCCCCCATTTTTCCTATTCCCTGGGGGCTTGTGGTTGGGGTCTTTCTGTTCCCCCTGTCTATCAGACATGTCTGTTGCTTGGGCTGGTCCAGTGTTTGGAGCAGGATCTGAGATCTATTGCTCTGCTAATTCGTCCTCGGGTCATCAAGGTACAGTTAGCCTCTTTGAGGTTTCTGCTTTTTCTCCACATTCCAGATCTGTGGGAAGGGCTGGCGGCTCTTGGTTTGCCTGCAACGTTGTCCACTGGTTAGTGGATGTTTAGCTAACTGAAGGTTAGTGGTTTGGTACCTATCTTCAGCTGCTCTTTAATTGCCCTGCATGTATTCAGGTTTCAGAGTCATCTTTGCATGACTTGCAGCATACAGTGTTTTGTCTTCAGGTGTTGTGTCAGATGTTCACCTATATGAGCTTGCTGCATGAAGTTTCGGTTTCTGAATATTTGGATATTCTGAGCTTCCTTTTTGTGACTTTGGGGACCTCCGTCTTCTGTTGTCTCTAAAGTGCAGTTGCACTGCGTTTAGGGGAAGATTCTCTTCTCTGTTTCGGAATCCCGGTCTTAGACCGTGGTTTCTGTATCTCTGGGGTCTGGGCTTTACCTCCCCTTGTTCTACGAGACTTGTTGGGTCTCTGTTAGTCTGACCCGGTTTCTTCTGTTTTTGCTTTGTGTTTTTATTTAGGACTCATTGTGCCCTTTTTAGGGTTCTTTCTGGAGTTCCTCATGGCTTCTGTGTCTTTGCCTCTTTGTGGAAGAATACAGTAGTTTGTTCCCTTTCTTTAGTAAGGGGTGTGTTGTTTGGAGACCGACTGCCAGGCAACGGTGTCTCCTGGAGGCTGTTGGCTCAGTCGAGTCTAGTTCCTGCAGTCTCTAGCTAGGCTTGTGGACCATCTGCCGGTCAGGGTCCTTGGGCTTTCTTTCATGTAATTAGCAAGAGTCCATGAGCTAGTGACGTATGGGATATACATTCCTACCAGGAGGGGCAAAGTTTCCCAAACCTCAAAATGCCTATAAATACACCCCTCACCACACCCACAAATCAGTTTTACAAAATTTGCCTCCCATGGAGGTGGTGAAGTAAGTTTGTGCTAGATTCTACGTTGATATGCGCTTCGCAGCAGGCTGGAGCCCGGTTTTCCTCTCAGTGTGCAGTGAATGTCAGAGGGATGTGAAGAGAGTATTGCCTATTTGAATTCAATGATCTCCTTCTACGGGGTCTATTTCATAGGTTCTCTGTTATCGGTCGTAGAGATTCATCTCTTACCTCCCTTTTCAGATCGACGATATACTCTTATATATACCATTACCTCTACTGATTCTCGTTTCAGTACTGGTTTGGCTTTCTACTACATGTAGATGAGTGTCCTGGGGTAAGTAAGTCTCATTTTCTGTGACACTCTAAGCTATGGTTGGGCACTTTTATATAAAGTTCTAAATATATGTGTTTAAACATTTATTTGCCTTGATTCAGGATGTTCAACGTTCCTTATTTTCAGACAGTCAGTTTCATATTTGGGATAATGCATATGAATACATTTTTTCCTGTGGGCTGTTAGGCTCGCGGGGGCTGAAAATGCGTCATTCTTGGCGCGGACTTTCTTGGCGCAAAAATTTTCTTGTCATTTCCGGCGTCATACGTGTCGCCGGAAGTTGCGTAATTTTTTTGATGTTTTTGCGCCAAAAAATGTCGGCGTTACCAGATGTGGCGCCATTTTTGGCGCCAAAAGCATTTAGGCGCCAAATAATGTGGGCGGCTTTTTTGGCGCTAAAAAATTTGAGCGTCATTGTTGTCTCCACAATATTTAAGTCTCATTATTTATTGCTTCTGGTTGCTAGAAGCTTGTTCATTGGCATTTTTTTCCCATTCCTGAAACTGTCATTTAAGGAATTTGATCAATTTTGCTTTATATGTTGTTTTTTATATTACATATTGCAAGATGTCTCAGATTGACCCTGAATCAGAAGCCACTTCTGGAAAAACGCATAACTGAGTTTCAGTTCTACCAAAGCTAAGTTCATTTATTTTAAATGTTATAAATGTTTATCTTTAGCTATGGTTTGTAATAAGTTATTATGATATACTTTTACATGCAGAATCCATTAGTATTTATGCTTTATATATTTCCATTCTTACAAGAAATATTTAGAAGATTTATAAGAAATATTTTTCTGATTCTATTTTTAAGGCTTTGTCTGACTTCGTGCCTTCTAATAAAATTTTTAGGTCTTTTTCACTTCTTTTTTAATTATTGAAGTTTCAAATGACCAACAACATACTGATTTATACTTCTCTGATGATGTTTTTTTCTCTTTCAGAAATTTTCTTCATCAGATATTGACACTAACAAATCTACTTTTTTATTATTTTTCTATTATTAAAGTACATTTGTTCTTTGTTGAAAAGGTGTTGATTATTTTGGATATTAAGGTAACTAGTTCTTTAAGACTAGCTGACACTATTTCTGCCTATTTATTTCTTCTGTGTTTTCAAAGGTTTTCTTTCCAATTCCCCATACTAGGGAATGGAATAGGCTGAGAATTTTCTTTTATTCCTTCTTCAAAGGTTTTAAACTATATTCTTTGCCAGCGGTTAAATTCAATTTGGAGGGTTCTCCAATTTATTGGGGCTATCTCTAATTCTACTAATTATGCTATTGTTTCTATAGCAAAATAGTATTTATTTTCCTTTAGATAGTTGTATCTTATTTATGGAAAATTATTTAGTTTCAGGTACTTTTCTTGGTCCTGTGATTTATTTGGATATTGCAATTGCTTCATTTTCTCTGTTTACTTTAAGATCAAGTATCAGATTATGATTTATTTTAGCATTGTTAAAGGGACAACATTTACTAGACTAGGTGCTGTTGCATTTGTCCTGTTGTTTTGCATTTATTGATTATGCAAGTCCACTGTATTGGCTGGTCCTTTAAACTGGACTATCATGCTAATAATTTCATTTGTGTCTTCATTTTATTGAATATTTTCGCAAATGAGGGTTAATCTATTTCTTTAGCTAGAAGAATTTTGAGATTTAAAAAAAAAATAAAAAAAAAAATACATATTTCTTTTGTTCTAAGATAATCAATTATTTGTTTTATAATGGGATTCAATTCTTAACTGTTGCTCTGGGCTTCAAGATTGAGTTCTAAGACTAAAACTTTAAGCTTATACTAGTTTGGTTGTTCTTATTAAGGAACGAATTCCTGAGTTCTTTCCCAAGTAACATGTTTATAATTGGAGTTCGAAATCAGCTCCCTAATATTGCGATGTACGTGCCGTATTCCAGCTTGGCTGGTAAGGGGCAGGTTAAGACTTCTTTGAAATTTATTTGGTTCTATTTTGTCCAAATTTCTTTGATTTTATTCCAGTAAGGCTAACACTTTCTTTAACTGTGTTTCTGTCCTATATATTTTGGGTACTGTTGAAGCATGGCTGGGCACCCATGGGGTTCAAGCGCTGCTCAGACCTGGAATCTTCTGGGGTATTTCTTCCAGTTCCTTTTGAGGAACCGGGTTTTGGAGTTTTATTCAAACTATTTTGCCTTTTTACGGTCATTGATAGCATTATTTGTTTTCATTAGATACAATAAATGCATATTTTCATTTTTCTGTTTTCATTCAGATTATTTTCTGAGGATGCGGAATCTCATATGATTCACTTGCTCTTCAGGACATAGTTAGAGGATCTTTTTTTCAAAAGCTCTTGATTCCTCACACAAGGGTCACCTTTTTTAGGTTTCCAGATAGTTTGTGTCACTGTCCTTGTCTCTATCAGACAAGGGATAATTTTATTGGGTTCCGTCTGTCGGTACCTTTAGTCTCTATTATTTCCTTCAGTTGCTATATATGCATAGAAGTTTTAGGTCTTATGGCCACAGCATTGGATTCAATTCCCTTTGCTCATTTTCACTAGAAAGAACCTTTCCAGTCTTTTATAAGTGTTGTTTCTTCAAGAACATGGTCGGAGGATCAATTTCCCAAAAAGTTCATTTGATTCCTCAGACAAGGGTAACCTTTTTAGGTTTCCTGAGAGATTCAGTGTCCTTGACTCTGTCTCTGACGGACAAGAGACGTCTGAAATTGGTTTCAGCTTGTAGAAACCTTCAGTCTCAATCTTTCCCTTCGGTAGCCTTATGCATGGAAATTCTAGGTCTTATGACTGCTGCATTGGACGCGATCCCCTTTGCTCGTTTTCACATGCGACCTCTTCAGCTCTGTATGCTGAACCAGTGGTGCAGGGATTATACAAAGATATCTCAATTAATATCTTTAAAACCGATTGTTCGACACTCTCTGACGTGGTGGACAGACCACCATCGTTTAGTTCAGGGGGCTTCTTTTGTTCTTCCAACCTAGACTGTGATCTCAACAGATGCAAGTCTGACAGGTTTGGGAGCTGTATGGGGGTTTCTGACAGCACAAGGGGTTTGGGAATCTCAGGAGGCGAGATTACCAATCAACATTTTGGAAATCCGTGCAATTTTCAGAGCTCTTCAGTCGTGGCCTCTTCTAAAGAGAGAGTCGTTCATTTGTTTCCAGACGGACAATGTCACAACCGTGGCATATGTCAATCATCAAGGAGGAACTCACAGTCCTCTGGCTATGAAAGAAGTCTCTCGAATACTTGTATGGAGCGGAATCCAGCTCCTGTCTAATTTCTGCGGTTCATATCCCAGGTATAGACAATTGGGAAGCGGATTATCTCAGTCGCCAAACGCTACATCCGGGCGAATGGTCTCTTCACCCAGAGGTATTTCTTCAGATTGTTCAAATATGGGGACTTCCAGAAATGGATCTGATGGCTTCTCATCTAAACAAGAAGCTTCCCAGGTATCTGTCCAGATCCAGGGATCCTCAGGCGGAAGCAGTGGATGCATTGTCACTTCCTTGGAAGTATCATCCTGCTTATATCTTTCCGCCTCTAGTTCTTCTTCCAAGAGTGATTTCCAAGATTCTAAAGGAGCGTTCGTTTATTCTGCTGGTGGCTCCAGCATGGCCTCACAGGTTTTGGTATGCGGATCTTGTCCGGATGGCTACTTGCCAACCGTGGACTCTTCCGTTAAGACCAGACCTTCTATCGTAAGGTCCTTTTTTTCCATCAGGATCTCAAATCCTTAAATTTGAAGGTATGGAGATTGAACACTTGATTCTCAGTCATAGAGGTTTCTCTGACTCCGTAATTAATACTATGTTACAGTCTCGTAAATCTGTATCTAGGATGATATATTATCGAGTCTGGAAGACTTTCATTTCTTTGTGTTCTTCTCATCATTTTTCTTGGCATTCTTTTAGAATTCCGAGAATTTTACAGTTTCTTCAGGATGGTCTGGATAAAGGTTTGTCTGCAAGTTCCTTGAAAGGACAAATCTCTGCTCTTTCTGTTCTTTTTCACAGAAAGATTGCTAGTCTTCCTGATATTTATTGTTTTTTTACAAGCTTTGGTTCGTATAAAACCTGTTATTAAGTCAATTTCTCCTCCTTGGAGTTTGAATTTGGTTCTAGGGGCTCTTCAAGCTCCTCCGTTTGAACCTATGCATTCGCTGGATATTAAATTACTTTCTTGGAAAGTTTTGTTTCTTTTGGCCATCTCTTCTGCTAGAAGAGTTTCTGAATTATCTGCTCTTTCTTGTGAGTCTCCTCCTTTTCTGATTTTTCATCAGGATAAGGCGGTTTTGCGAACTTCATTTTAATTTTTACCTAAGGTTGTGAATTCTAACAACATTAGTAGAGAAATTTTAGTTCCTTCATTGTGTCCTAATTCTAAGATCTCTAAGGAAAGATCGTTGCATTCTTTGGATGTAGTTAGAGCTTTGAAATATTATGTTGAAGCTACTAAGATTTCTGGAAGACTTCTAGTCTATTTGTTATCTTTTCTGATTCAAGGAAAGGTCAGAAGGCTTCTGCCATTTCTTTGGCATCGTGGTTAAAGTCTTTGGTTCATCATGTTTATGTTGAGTCAGGTAGAACTCCGCCTCAAAGGATTACAGCTCATTCAACTAGGTCAGTCTCTACTTCCTGGGCATTTAGGAATGAAGCTTCGGTTGATCAGATTTGCAAAGCAGCAACTTGGTCTTCTTTGCATACTTTTACTAAATTCTACCATTTTGATGTGTTTTCTTCCTGAGAAGCAGTCTTTGGTAGAAAAGTACTTCAGGCAGCTGTTTCAGTTTGATTCTTCTGCTTATATTTTCAGGTTTTTTTTTCATTATAAGATTTAAACTTTGTTTTGGGTGTGGATTATTTTTCAGCGGAATTGGCTGTCTTTATTTTATCCCTCCCTCTCTAGTGACTCTTGCGTGGAAGATCCACATCTTGGGTATTCATTATCCCATACGTCACTAGCTCATGGACTCTTGCTAATTACATGAAAGAAAACATAATTTATGTAAGAACTTACCTGATAAATTCATTTCTTTCATATTAGCAAGAGTCCATGAGGCCCACCCTTTTTTGTGGTGGTTATGATTTTTTTGTATAAAGCACAATTATTCCAATTCCTTATTTTTTCTGCTTTCGCACTTTTTTCTTATCACCCCACTTCTTGGCTATTCGTTAAACTGATTTGTGGGTGTGGTGAGGGGTGTATTTATAGGCATTTTGAGGTTTGGGAAACTTTGCCCCTCCTGGTAGGAATGTATATCCCATGCGTCACTAGCTCATGGACTCTTGCTAATATGAAAGAAATGAATTTATCAGGTAAGTTCTTACATAAATTATGTTTTTTCCTTTTTCTCGGCTACGGACGAAGCAGGTTTTTGTTGGGTAGGAGTTTTCAGGCCTGGTGCCCTCAGAATGGGCCGCTTCTTGTACCCTCCCGTTTTAGCATTCAGTGTCCTCTATAGCTTGGGTATTGTTTTCCCAAAAGTAATAAATGCAGCTGTGGACTCTTTCCATTTATGAAGAAAAACTTAAATTATGCTTACCTGATAATTTTCTTTTCTTCAGATGGAAAGAGTCTACAGCTCCCCACCCATATTTTTTCTGTGGGGCGTCTATTATTTTTGTTCTTCTGGCACCTTTTCACCCTGATATTTCTTCTACTGTTCCTTGTTCCTCGGCAGAATGACTGGGGGATAGGGTAAGTGGGGGAGGCATTTAAGCCTTTGGCTGGGGTGTCTTTGCCTTCTCCTGGTGGCCAGGTTCTGAATTCCCAAAAGTAATAAATGCAGCTGTGGACTCTTTCCATCTGAAGAAAAGAAAATGATCAGGTAAGCATAATTTAAGTTTTTCACATTAAAAAAAACAATTGAAGAACCTAGGGGTCATGATCTCAAGCTGAAGAATAGTAGGTTCAGGAGTAATTTGCAGTAGACTTTCTTCACAGAAAGGGTGATTGATTCATGGAATAAACTTCCATTAAAAGTGGTAATGACAAAAACTATGGGGACTTCAAGGATGCCATAAGGATATACTACAAACTTGTTAAGTTTATACTTAGGAAATTTTGGTCAGACTTATTGGGCCTATGGTTCTTATCTGCTGTCAAAATCTATGTTTCTAAGTTAAAAAGACACTAAACTAAAAAAAAATTATTTAATGATTCAGATAGAGAATGTAATTTTAAGCAACTTTCCAATTTACTCCTATTATCTTTGTTCTCTTGCTATCTTTATTTAAAAAGCAGGAATGTAAAGCTTAGAAGCCTGCCTTTTGTTTGGTTCAGCACCCTGGATAGCACTTGCTTATTGGTGGCTACATTTAGCCACCAATAAGCAAGCGTAACCCAGGTCCTGAGCCAAAAATGGGCCGGCTCTTAAGCTTTACATGCCTGCTTTTTAAATAAAGATAGTAAGAGAACGAATAAAATTTGATAATAGAAGTAAATTAGAAAGTTAGTATCACTTTCATTTTGTGCCCAGGTTTCATAGAGTTAAAGTGTGATGTAGACTTTTTTGTTTTCTTTTTTATTTGAAAAGTGTTATTGAATTGCCTCCATAGATAAATGTGTAGATAAATGGATTATTGCAGGGTTTTGGAACAATATGGAATAAGTAAACATTTCAAAACTCAAATAAAAAGTGATAGGATGCCTTTTACAAGGGAATTTAGCTTGATTGTAATGGGGTTCTGTGTCTTTTGAGAGCTTCCTAGTTTCAGCTTCTGATTGGTTGATCTCATTTCACAGTATCACCAGAAATACCAGCACATGAATCAGCACACATTTTGCTGTTCTGCTCCGGATTGTGGCAGATCATTCAATTTCAAGAAACACCTTAAAGAGCATGAGAAGAGACACAGCGGTAAGGCTGCATACTCATTCTCTGACCTGCAAACTAAGAGCCATGCACTTCTCCTGCAGTGGCATTGCTTTTTATTGTCTTTCCCAGTGTTTCTCAACAGGCCACATTTTCATGATATCTGAAATAATCAGCTAATCAGTAACCATGGTTACTAACCTGCTCTCACCCATCAGCTAATAATGTCACCTGTGCTCTTGTTCAAATATAACGAAAATGTGGCATGTTAGGGGTACTTGAGGACTGGTGTTGAGAAACAGTGGTCTACTCTATTAGTACCTTGACCCCCCTACTCTAAAATGTATGTTCACTCTTCTCTTTAGACAAACGGGACTTTATCTGTGAGTTTTGTGCTAGAGCATTTCGTAGCAGCAGTAACCTCATCATCCACAGACGAATCCACACAGGGGAGAAGCCCATTCAGTGAGTCCAAAGATATTAGAGTTCTCTTTCCATATTTTTTATTTATTTTGCTTTTGCTTGATTGTGTCTATTTATTTTACTGTTCCTTCTCTCTTCTCAAATACACCCTCATTTTTTCCTCATTAGGTGTGAGTTTTGTGGCTTCACTTGCAGGCAGAAGGCCTCTCTTAATTGGCACATGAAAAAACATGCAGCTGATTCATTCTACCAGTTCCCTTGTGATATCTGCGGACAAAGATTTGAGAAGAGAGACAACCTTGCGGCTCACAGAAGCCGCAAACACCCAACTCCCCGTAAGACTGTGTCTGAAGAAGCTGCCAACTGCGAAACATCTTCCAGAGAAAACATTTCTGAGACTGCACCATGTCAGACTAGTCCCCCAGAGATGGTCTCTAGAACTGATCCACAAGATACCGTAGAGACCTCAATCTCAGACAAGTGTCAAGATCTTACAGAGAGGGCAGAAGACAAAATAGAGTCAGTTGCTACAGGTGAACAAACTGTGGGAAACTCTGAAAATGTCTCAGCTGGGATATCTCTGGTGATTATCTTATAAAACAACAAGTTTTATTTTTTTAAGGATCAATGGATAACAGACCCACACACAACATCTGAAAGTTCTCAACAACGCTCCAGTTTATTTTTTCAATAATCTCTAAATAAAAAAATAAGGCCTGCTGTATCATAAAAATGCTGTGCCATCTGCTCATTATTTTTCCTAGAGCTATTGAATTGAAATAAAGTTGTTGTTTTTTTTTTTTTTTTTTGTTATGTTTTTTTTTTTTTTTTTTTTTTTACTTGGAACAAAAAATGTGTTATATTGTGTCTGGACATACAACATATGTTTACCTTTTAGTGTATATGAAAAATATACAAATTTACAGAACAAATTGTACAATCCTTAGATTAAAGGGACAGTGAAGTCAAAATTATACTTTCATGGATTAGATAGAGATGCAATTTTAAACAACGTTGCAATTTACCTCTATTATCACATTTGCTTTGTTCTTTTTGTATCCTTTGTTGAATAGTACATTTATGTAATCTCATAGGTTCTCAGGAGTGTGCAGCTGTTTAGTTCTCTATGGCAGTAGTGTTTGCAATAATATGTAACACTGCTACAAACAATGTTGTAAAACACTGCTGCCATAGAGAACTAAAGCCAACTGCTCGCGCCTGAGATCCTCTGAGATTACATAAATTTACTATTCAACAAAGGATACCAAGAGAACAAAGTAAATGTTATAATAAAAGTGCAAGGGAAAGTTGTTTAAAATTGCATGCTCTATCTGATTCTTGAAAGCTTAATTTTGATTTTACTTTATATTTTGAACACAAAAATACTAATAACACTAATAACTATATAGTTATTAGTGTTATTAGTATGTTTGTGTATATGTGCAATATATGTGTGCAAATCACTAAGGGCCAGATTACAAGTGGAGCGCAAAATATCGCTTTAGCTAAAGAGACGTTTGCGCTCCACTGTGTAATACCAGCGCACGCTAATGTGAGCTGGTATTACAAGTTCACAGCAATGCAAATGCAAGTTCGCGTTCGCATTGCTGGGAAGCATTACATTCACGAGACTTCGCTTTCATAGGTCTCTATGGGAGCCTCATTCTGATGCCGTCACAGACGGCATCAGAACCTCATGCAGCGAAGAGGTAAGTAGCACAGAGATGGGCAGCACTTAGTAAATATGTATGTATATGATTATATACATATATACAATGGGTATTGAAAAGAATCACCCACATTGAAAATAATCACATTTTGTTGCTTTGCAGCCTGAAATAAAGACACACAGTTTTTGTTTATCCAGTTGTAATTACTCAGTGCAACTTATAACATCCAAGTGAAAGATATAGCACCAACATGTCAGGCAAAAATAAAGACAATTCAGAAACAGAATCATTGAGTTGGAAAAAGAATCACCCCCTTATGTCAGTATTTTGTTGAACCACCTTTTGCCTTTAGTCTGTTGCAATATGTCTACTAACTTCGCAAATCTAGACTGTGCAATATTTGGCGACTCTTCTTTGCAGAACTGCTCCAGTTCTGTTACATTTGATGGTGACCGTTTGTAGACTGCAGTCTTCAAGTCATGCCACAGATATTCAGTGGGGTTTAAGTCTCGGCTTTGACTAGGCCATGCAAGGACATTCACCCTTTTTCTCCTTCAACCACTGTGTGGTCATTTTTGCTGTGTGCTTTGGGTCATTGTCATGTTGGAAGGTAAACCTTCCCATTGACAACTTCTTGGCAGAGAGCAACAGATTTTCCTCAAGAATTTTACTGTAATTTGCCCCATCCAATATCCATACAAGTGCTCCAGTGCCTGCTGTAGAGAAACTCCTCCATAACAGTATATTACCACCTCCATGCTTTACTGTAGGTATGGTGTTATTTGGATGATGAGCTGTATTGGATTTCCTCCAGACATATTGTTTGGTGTTGAGGTCAAATAATTCATTTTAGTCTCATCTGACCATAACACTTTTTCCCATGTGGCCTCAGAATCGCCTATGTGTGTTATGCTTGGTTGTGACTGTATGTGGCCTTTCTTGAGGAGTGGCTTTTTTCTTGTAACCCTCCCATACAAGCCACATTTGTGGATAATTCATTATATTATTGTCACATGCACACAATGACCACTCTTTGTCATAAATGCCTGCAACTGCTTCAGAGTTGCTGTGGGCCTCTTGGTAGCCTATTTGACCAGTTTCCTCCTGGCTCTTTTATCCAGTTTGGAGCGACATCATGATCCATGGTCTGTGTTGTACCACATACCTTCCACTTCTTAATAATAGACTTCACTGTGCTTCTAGGCATTGATAAAGCCTTTGATATTTTCTTGTATCCATCTCCTGACTTGTGACTGTCCACAACATTATCCCGGAGATCTTTTGACAGTGCAAAAAATAGTTGATTGTTTGCTTCAGTTACAATTGCAAGGACTGAGATGCTCCAGGAAAGCTCTTTTCATGCTGAACTAGTCAATATGCCCACAGCTGATCACAGTTGAAGGTCAGATGGCTTTGTGTGTGCCGTTGAGAAGGTGATTATCTACACCTGATTGAGTTTACAAGTAATTTTGGGAGGGGGTGATCCTTTTTCCAACTCAGTGATTCTGTTTTTGAATTGTCTTTATTTTTGCCTGACATGTTGGTTTTATTTTTCACTTGGATGTTATAAGTTGCACTGAGTAATTACAACTGGATAAACAAAAAATGTGTCGGTCTTTCAGGCTGCAAAGCAACAAAATGTGATTATTTTCAAGGGGGTGATTCTTTTCAATACCCACTGTTTTTATGTGTATATACTGTACACATATTAACATATATATACACATATATATATATATATATATATATATATATATATATATAATCAGATACATATATATATTTACATTGCAGTCTATGAGAACATGGACATTTTTTCAAGTGAAAAATAGATGAGTTGGTGTCTTTCTGATAAATAATTCCAAACGCAGCTAACCTCTAAATTACAAATTTCCCAAAAATATTTGTAATATAAACAATAGTATAAGGCAATATGAGGCCAAACTTATGGCAAATACCTAAAGGCTATGCAATCACGTTGGTTGTTAGTAACAATGCCTCTTAAACAACATTTACTGACATGTATCCAAAACTTGGTTATACTGTGTATTATTTGTTGCTGTATCTTATACAACTTATGGTTTATTTTGGCGGCGCTATCCAAATAAATGATAATAATAATCTAAAATGTAGTGTTTCCTAGCAGAGGTTATTGTCCGGCCAATACCTATGTTATAGTTCCAGAAATTCAGCAGTACTATATGCAGTTTGTAACAATGTCTCTTAAACCACTATTATAGTACTCGTTGTGGTTCTGTGTTTGGGTTTGTTTATCCGTTGCTCCTTTGAAAAAAACGTCATGATCCATGTGACCTGTAATCAACCAATCACAGAGCTGATATTCTCCTTTATCAAGATCACCTTTACAGCCGAAACGCGTCGATTGCTATATCTGACTACTGTCCACTGAAAATTACAAACAATGAAGTCTTGTAATGCTTGTGGGATATTCCACTATCAGATTAAAATCGGCCAGTACTCTTCTTATCCCGACGTCGAGCCAGAATGATAGGGAATATCTCAGAGCAGAGAAAGTTTGCAAGATGAGGTAAATGGCACTCACCACAGGCAGGATGGTCTTCGGCGGCAACAGGCAGGGAATCAGAGAAAAGGGGGGAGTGGGGTAAGTGCGCTAAAAAAGCTAAAGGTATCAGAACAAAGTATATTTTTATACCTTAATTTCCGATATATATATTATAATAGTGAATGGAAATTAATTAATAAAACTTCATTTTTTAATGAAATAAACCAATTGTTAATAAAGGTGTTTCTTTAAGAGTGAATTTAAACTTTGTGTAAGTGATATAGAAAAGTAACTGAAATTGTTGCTAACGAGGTGATGTGAAAAGTAACTAAAATTGTTGCTAATAAAATAATGTGAAAAAAATGTGTCATAAACAGTGTTTGGAATTTATTATGTTTGGAAATATCCTATATTTAGGATAATACAATACTTAGAGGCTAGGTAGAAAATGTAGTACCAATAGCAATATTGAGAATATATATTTATTGGTCCAGACTAAAAATTAGCAGGATCCAAGGGACCTAACAGATAACCCTTATATAGTAAATGCACACAGATGTTAAGAATCTTACAAATTTATTTTTGATTAAAAATATTACATATAACAATTATATAGGGGACGTCTCCCCAATTGCACAGCCTAAAGTTTCTCTAGAGTCATAAAAATCATAAAAATCTAAAAGACTTCTATAAAACAATCTATGTGATGAACAGCGAATAATAAAAACTATATATCATATAGGCACAGTAGTTAACTCTCGTAATAGCTTTTGGTGTGATAGATTCTTTTATCCAGACTTAGTTATTTTTGTATCGCCTTAAATTTTATATGTGGATCATAAAAAAGTCTCTATGTAAGTTCCGTAATAGATAGTAATATCACACAGAGGTAGTCTCAAAAGTCTCTATGTAAGTTCCGTAATAGATTGTAATATCACACAGAGTTATATTTTCTAGGGGTAATTGTACTCTCCCTTCAGATGTGGTTAAGACAAATTTAAAAGCTTACTTTCTTTAAGTCCTGGAGGAGCTTCTGGAGCTTGTGTCCGCCGGCTATTTCTCAGCCGAGTCAGTGCGCCGCATGGATCTTGGCGTCTGACGTCACCGGTAAATCTTCCGGTTGTCAAAAAGGAAGAAGAAACTCTCAGCTTAAGTGTATATTTTATCCAAATAGGATTTGGGAAATAAATTCTTTGTGAGTCAGATGAAATTATACCCTGCACCTAGTGCCAATGCACGCAGGGATATTTAGACTCCGGTATTGATAATTCAGGACGTAATAGAATAACCCGGGTTACCTCAAATGTTCGTTAAAAGTTGATTTGAGATTCAGATGTCCTTATCTGTAGTAGGCACAGTCACTTAGATCGATGCGTTTCACTCACCAAGCTTGATAAAGCTCCCTGGTGAGTGAAACGCGTCGATCTAAGTGACTGTGCCTACTACAGATAAGGACATCTGAATCTCAAATCAACTTTTAACGAACATTTGAGGTAACCCGGGTTATTCTATTACGTCCTGAATTATCAATACCGGAGTCTAAATATCCCTGCGTGCATTGGCACTAGGTGCAGGGTATAATTTCATCTGACTCACAAAGAATTTATTTCCCAAATCCTATTTGGATAAAATATACACTTAAGCTGAGAGTTTCTTCTTCCTTTTTGACAACCGGAAGATTTACCGGTGACGTCAGACGCCAAGATCCATGCGGCGCACTGACTCGGCTGAGAAATAGCCGGCGGACACAAGCTCCAGAAGCTCCTCCAGGACTTAAAGAAAGTAAGCTTTTAAATTTGTCTTAACCACATCTGAAGGGAGAGTACAATTACCCCTAGAAAATATAACTCTGTGTGATATTACAATCTATTACGGAACTTACATAGAGACTTTTGAGACTACCTCTGTGTGATATTACTATCTATTACGGAACTTACATAGAGACTTTTTTATGATCCACATATAAAATTTAAGGCGATACAAAAATAACTAAGTCTGGATAAAAGAATCTATCACACCAAAAGCTATTACGAGAGTTAACTACTGTGCCTATATGATATATAGTTTTTATTATTCGCTGTTCATCACATAGATTGTTTTATAGAAGTCTTTTAGATTTTTATGATTTTTATGACTCTAGAGAAACTTTAGGCTGTGCAATTGGGGAGACGTCCCCTATATAATTGTTATATGTAATATTTTTAATCAAAAATAAATTTGTAAGATTCTTAACATCTGTGTGCATTTACTATATAAGGGTTATCTGTTAGGTCCCTTGGATCCTGCTAATTTTTAGTCTGGACCAATAAATATATATTCTCAATATTGCTATTGGTACTACATTTTCTACCTAGCCTCTAAGTATTGTATTATCCTAAATATAGGATATTTCCAAACATAATAAATTCCAAACACGGTTTATGACACATTTTTTTCACATTATTTTATTAGCAACAATTTTAGTTACTTTTCACATCACCTCGTTAGCAACAATTTCAGTTACTTTTCTATATCACTTACACAAAGTTTAAATTCACTCTTAAAGAAACACCTTTATTAACAATTGGTTTATTTAATTAAAAAATGAAGTTTTATTAATTAATTTCCATTCACTATTATAATATATATATCGGAAATTAAGGTATAAAAATATACTTTGTTCTGATACCTTTAGCTTTTTTAGCGCACTTACCCCACTCCCCCCTTTTTTCACTTAAATTTCTGAGGAGAACGAAGGATCTTCTCATTTGTAAGTGTGTGGTATCTCCTTTATACCAGCGCTCTACTGTCACCCCACAGATCACAGGGAATCAGAGAAAGGCAATCCCGGGGGAACCCACATGAAGGGTCAGGCAGGCAGGGTCTGGCAACGGCAAAGCAGTCCAAAGGTAAACCACTAGAATGGTCAGGCAGGGTTTGGCAAAGGTAAAACAGTCTGAGGGTAAACCACTAGAATGGTCAGGCGGGCAGAGTTTGGCAACAGAGAGGCAATCCAGAACAATAGGGGTTAAACAGACATAGTTGGTCAGTTTAATTTAGGGGTTAACAGGCAGAGTAGCCAGGCAAGCAGAGTTAAGCAGCAGTATATCAATCCAGCAATTTAGGGATTAACAGGCAGAGTAGTCAGGCAAGCAGAGTTCAGCAGTAGCATGTCAATCCAGCAATTTAGGGGTTAACAGGCAGAGTAGTCAGGCAAGCAGAGTTCATTAACAATAAGGCAATCAGAGTAAAAATGATATATCACACCCAGGAGCACAGAAAGTAACACCTATACTTAGGCAGTGATAGATCGTACTGAGCAATTTACATAGGCGCAGGATTCGTGCCACAGGAATCCGGACCGGCATCAGAGAGAGGAGCATGCAGCGATGACATCAGCGCCACACGCATCTGGACCCGACACAACCCTAGGCAACGAGCAGGGAAGGAGAAGCCGTGCTCCTAGCAATAGCTAGCATGGCGTGACATAGCCCCTCTCTCAAGTGTTCCCTCCGGGAACGAGAGTCGGCTTCAAGGGATGAGCAACATGGAATCTGGAGACCAAAGATGGAGCATGTACATCACGGGCAGGAACCCAGGAACGATCCGCCCTTCCAATGTACAAGATACTGCAGTTGTCTGCGCCTGTATCTGGTGTCCAGGTTTTTAACAACCTCATATTCAGGGTCGCCATGGACCTGAGCGGAGGAGGAGGAGCTCTGAGTCGGGTATATCTATTCTTGATGTAAGGCTTGAGTAGAGAGATGTGGAAGACTGGGTAGATGCGTAGGGTTTTGGTCAAGGCCACTTTGTAGGCAACGGGAGGCAGTCTTTTCAGGACTTTGTAAGGACGATAAACCTAGGCCCTAATTTGTGACAGGGTTGACATAGACGAATATGTCGAGTAGAGATCCAAACACGTTCACCTACCGAGATGGCACATACAGAGTCACTATGGTGATCAGCAAATTTATTGTATTTGAATGTAGCTGAGAGCGAATATGTCGCCAATGAGTGGTAAGTTCAGTAATGTGCCGGTCTGCCAGTCTCTAAAGTGAACTGTAGGTCAGGATCAGTATGGCGGAGCACGGGAGCAGAACAGAAAGACTTCAGACGAGAGAAGACATTAATGGCTTCAGGAGGCCAATGTTTACAGTCTTTGTTCCGTTTAGTCAATTCAGTGATTGTAGTTTATAAAGTTCTTTATAAACTTGCAGTAATACTTGGAGAACCCCAAGAATCTCTGTAATTCATTTAATGAAGTAGGTTGAGGCCATTCTAGAACTGTGGTGAGTTTAGCAGGATCCATGGCAAAACCCTCCTTCCAGATGACATAACCTAGGAACTAGATCTGAACTTGGTCAAACTCACATTTTTCTAGCTTGGCTACCAAAGAATTGTCTCTGAGACGTTGAAGTACCTGTCTCACGTGCTTATGATGCTCCTCTAGAGTGGAAGAGAAAACAAGGATGTCACCCAGATAGATGATGACAGTGCGGTTGAGGAGGTCATGGAAGACATAGTTGACAAATGCCTGGAAGACTGCAGGGGCGTTACACAGCCCAAAGGGCATTACCAGGTATTCGTAATGCCCTGATCTTGTGTTGAAGGCGGTCTTCCATTCCTGGGAAGATACGAATCAGGTTGTATGCCCCACGTAATAATAGCTTGGTGAAGAAGCGAGCATCCTGGAGTGAGTCATACAGTTCATGATCAAAGGAATGGGATAGCGATTCTTGATAGTTAATGTTGTTTAAGGCCCTGTAGTCGATGCAGGCTGTGAGTCCACCATCCTTCTTACTGACAAAAAAGGAGAGGAGGAAGAGTTAATTAAACCTTTAGCTAGGTTCTCTTGGATGTACTCCTCCACGGATTTGGTTTCAGCTTTGGAGAGTGGATAAGTCCTTCCTTTAGGAAATGGGTCTCTGGGAAAGAGGTTAATTTTGCAGTCATAAGGACGGTGGGGTGGCAGCACGTTGGCTGCTTTTTTCTCAAACACATCTGCGAAGTCCGCATATACTGAGGGAAGGTTTGGAGGAGCCTGCATACTAGCTATGGGGATGCAGAGCAGAGGAGTGACTTTAGCAAGGCAGGAGTGGAAACAGGAGGTACCCCAGGAGGCCAGTTGTCCTTCCGCCGAGTCGAACTGTGGATTGTGTATCCGAAGCCAAGGAAGACCAAGGATGACAGGCTGTGCTGGGGAATGAATGACTTTGAACTGCAGCTGTTCGGTATGAAGGGCTCCCACAGTCAGGGTCAGGGGTGCTGACTCAAAATGGATCAATCCTGAACCAAGGGGGGTGCCTTCCAGAGTAGTTATATTGAGACAATGTATTTTCTGCAGAAGAGGCAAGCCAGCTTGAATCATAAAATGGTGAAAATTTCCAGCTGCTCCTGAATCAATGAAGGCTTGAGTGTGGACAGTATTCTGAAGGAAGGTAAGGGTAACAAGTACCAGAATCCGAGAGGAGTGAGGGGATTTAGTAGAGATCATGCTTAGAGGTACCTCAGTGTTATCCTCTAAGCATTGGCTTTTCCTGGCCGAATGTCACAGTTCTTTAGTTGGTGTGAGTTAGAACCACAATAAAAGCATAGTCTCAATCTCCTCTGTCTTTCAGACTCTGAGGGTTTGAAGGAGGAAAGATCCATGGGTTCCTCTACAGGGGTGGCTGGAGAAGTAGAAGGGGTAGAGGACACTGCAGAAACCTGATGACTAGAAGGACGGGAGTTCTGTCTCGGCTTGTCTCTTCTGGAAGCGAGATTCTAGACTGATACAAAGTGCTATAAAGTCATCCAAAGAAGAGGGAATATCACGATAAGTGAGTTCATCTTTGATGCATTCATGCAGACCCCTCCTAAAGGCTGCCTTGAGGGCACTGCCATCCCAACTTGTCTATTGTGCCAAGGTGCCAAACTCGATGGCAAATTGTGCCACACTTCTATTGCCCTTTGTGGACATCTAGGAGAGAAAATGCAGCAGAAGTACAGCCAGAAGTCCCAAACACAGAAGTAAGTGCAAAAATGAACGCATCAGCATCGTTCAGGAGTGGAGCGTTCTGTTCCAAAAGGGGAGAGACCCAGGCTAGGGCCTTGTTTTTCAGTAAGGAAACAATAAAGGTGACCTTTGACTGGTGAGACTGAAAGGTGTGAGGATCATTGCGGAAGTGCAGCCTGCATTGGTTAAGAAAACCCCTGCAATCAGTAGTACCTTCATACTTGTCAGGCAAGGGTATCCGGGGTATACTTCCAGAAGCAGAGGAAGAAGCCACAGTACTTGGAGCAGAGACTGGCGGTACAACAGGAGCGGTATTCCTCGCTGTAAGTAGTGAAGAGATTTGAGCGGTTATAGCCTCTAGTTCGGAATCCATATTCTGCAGCTGTGTGGTATGGGTTCCCAACATCTGTCCCTGAAGATAAACTGCCCTTGCCACCTCATCTGGCTTCATGGCCCAAGTATAATGTAATGCTCGTGGGATATTTCACTATCAGACAGAACTCGGCCAGTAGTCTTCTTATCCCAACGTCGAGCAGTCTAAAGGTAAACCACTAGAATAGTCAGGCAGGCATGGTTTAGCAACGGTAAAGCAGTCCGAGGGTAAACCACTAGAATGGTCAGAAAGGCAGGGTTTGGCAACAGTAAAGTAGTCCGAGGGTAAACCACTAGAATGGTCAGGCGGGCAGGGTTTAGCAACAGAGAGGCAATCCAGAACAATAGGGGTTAAACAGGCAGAGTGATCAGACAAACAGAGTTCAGCAGCAGTATATCAATCCAGCAATTTAGGGGTTAACATGCAGAGTAGTCAGGCAAGCAGAGTTCAGCAGCAGTATATCAATCCAGCAATTTAGGGGTTAACTTGCAGAGTAGTCAGGCAAGCAGAGTTCATTAACAATAAGGCAGTCAGAGTAAAAATGATCTATCACACCCAGGAGCACACAAAGTAACACCTATACTCGGGCAGTAATAGATCGTACGGAGCAACTTACATAGGCACAGGATTCGCGCCACAGGAATCCGGACCGGCATCAGAGAGAGGAGCATGCGGTGATGACATCAGCGCCGCACACATCCGGACCCGACGCAACCCTAGGCAATGAGCAGGGAAGGAGACGCCATGCCCCTAGCAACGGCTAGAGCGGCGCGGTGTGACAAGTCTCTGTTGTAAAAGTCCTAAATGTAAGTACTATGATAGTGGTTACAAACTGCATATAGTACTGCTGAATTTCTGGAACCATAGCATAGGTATTGCCCGGAAAATAACCTCTGCTTGGAAACGCTACATTTTAGATAAAGCCTAAGTCGTATAAGATACAGCAACAAATAATACAGTATAACCAAGTTTTGGATACATGCCAGTAAATGTTGTTTAAGAGGCATTGTTACTAACAACCAATGTGATTGCATAGCCTTTAGGTATTTGCCATACGTTTGGCTGTTGTTTTTATAATAGATGCTTAAGAGACATTGTTGCAAACATCGACACGCAAATAGAAATTCTTTTGGAAAAATTGTACCATCTAAATAAGACTTTTCAGTCAAACTAACGGATACTTATGAGATAAAATTGTCAACATTTGAATTTAGATAATATATCCTGAATATTTGCATATATCTTTCGTACAGAGCTCTGTGGATACATATATTTAGGTACAATGAATGGTGTATGTATGATATGTGTATTTTTTGCATTGTATTGCATCTTTTAGAAATTGAATAGCATGTTTAAGGATTCATTTAAAATGTTTACAGATACCGGTATAATTGATTTTAGATTGTTCGATCGCACAAATGTGACAGTGAATTTACACTTTAATAAATAATAATTTTTAAAACTAATTCTAGAATTCTCAGTCCGCCTTTTATTTTTCATTTCCAAACC
Organism: Bombina bombina; assembly: GCF_027579735.1. Taxonomy (NCBI): domain Eukaryota; kingdom Metazoa; phylum Chordata; class Amphibia; order Anura; family Bombinatoridae; genus Bombina; species Bombina bombina. The sequence goes on along the minus strand of NC_069507.1, from coordinate 129,013,556 downwards.
TGCATATTTGCGCTACCTCATATTGCCTTATACTACGGTCTATGAGAACACTCAGTTTCCATATACCCACTCCCACCAACTTTAAACTTTTTTTTTAAACTTTTTTTTTAAATAAAAAAACTATAATGCCCTCTATTTTGAAGACATTTGGGACACTTTTAGAAAATTAACCAGAGATCGGATCTCTGGTTAATTTTCAGAGCGCTAATTGCTACCTCGAGGTCGCAGTAGCAATAACCAGCCACTAAAACAGGCAAATTGGCCTTCGCTGGAGCGCAATAATTTAGCGCTCCACTTGTAAACTAGCCCTGTGTGTTAAAACATCCACATTGCTTCTATATGATATTAGTTGCAAACATTTGTATAACTGAGATTTTTAGGCTCTAATGAACAATATTTACCCAAATAATCTACATATAGTAAAAAAAAATATTAACTCATTTTAATTTGAACCCAATACAAAGAGAATGTTCATTTTAATGCTACAAATGTAAGAATTGATTAATGTGTTCTCATCAGGATTGTCACCCTAGCAGCAGCAATATACTGGCTTTCAAAATATTGTAACTATGATGTCATGATGGGCAGAATGTAATTGCAGCTATATTGCTGGTGAGGAATGCATCAAGTGACATTGCCATAAAGAGAGTGATGGAAATAAACTGACATTAACCTGTAATCTATAGTGGCATAACAAATCAGGATTATTTAGCATAGAGGTTTACTGGGTAAATGAAAGGTCTCTTTGAGAATAGCAATAATCTAGAACCACAAGCACATTGGAAACAGACTAAGGGGCCAATTTATCATGCCCCCGTATACCCCTTTTTCCGCGCGGAAACAGGAGCTAAGAAGCAATTGGATACGATCGGGTTTGATTGACACCCCCTGCTAGCGGCCGATTGGCCGCAAATGTGCAGGGGGTCGGCATTGCACAAGCATTTCACTAGAAATGCTTGTGCAATTATAAATGACAACAGTGTATGCTGTCGGCATTTATCGATGTGCGGCGGACATGACTCGCTACAGCGGATCATATCTGCTTGCACTATGATTAATCGGCCCCATAGGGTTGGACTATCTTGCCCTCACACATGAAGCTGTCTGTGACCCTACATGTTATGTGGTGTTTATAGCAATAACAATTATCTTGTTCCCATGGCAATACTTGTGGATGTTTGTTTAAATAGTCTGGAGGGAAAAAAACAGTCATGGTTTTTATGTGCCAGTAACTGCTGTTAAAATAGTAACCATCAATCATGTTTGGACATGGCTTTTTTGTGACGGTACTCACAAATGCGCTGACAATGAATATCTAAAAATCAGAATAAAAATAGTTAAAAGTCTAAAAGAAAGGCACTTGCATGGTAGTGCATTGTAAAATGATTTTATATCTGTAAATATGTATTTACTGTACTAATATCAGGGTGATTAGCGGTATGATTACTATGGTATTATAATATTACTCACTCTGTCCAAGCTGCTTGGTGAATAAAGGAGGGGTATGTGTGCTAAGTATTGAGGGCTGTGTAGCACAGGGCTTGCACAGATGTACTATGCGCAACTCTACGGCTTCCAAACCATTCACGGTAATGATTCAGTGCAAGTGGTCTCAATCACCTCCCCCTAGAATAGTGTTTGATTGGCCCCAGTAGCTGCGGCCCACCGGGAAATCTCTGGGTGTCCTGGTAAGCCAGTTCGACCTGCACTACTGGTGTGATATGAAGGCTACACTGTGTTACTGTGCATATACACAATAAAATTATCTGCAACTGCTCAGATTGTTAGTGGGGCTTGTATCATGCAATTAACAAATTGAGTCATTATCAGATGGTACAAGCACCTTAGACTCTCTGAGCAAGGGCTGTGTTTAAAATTCTGGTGCACGGTGCATACTTAAATACACTTTTTAAACAGCTATAGCTTTTCTAAGAAGCATCTTTACTTATACGTGTATATAACAAAAATGCTTCTATTCAAAACTGAAATGCGCTGTGTGACTGTGCATATACACAATAAAGTGATATGAAGGCTCTGCTGTGTGACTGTGCATATACACAATAAAGTGCTATGAAGGATATGCTGTGTGACTGTGCATATACACAATAAAGTGATACGAAGGCTACGCTGTGTGACTGCATATACACAATAAAGTGATATAAAGGCTACACTGTGTGACTGTGCATATATACAATAAAGTGATATGAAGGCTACGCTGTGTGACTGTGCATATACACAATAACATTATATGAAGGCTACACTGTGTGACTTTGTATATACACAATAAAGCAGTGCTTGACAAATCTGTTTAAAAATTAGGAGCCAGTAAGAATATTTAGGAGCCAGACAGTTGAATTTGTATATAGATATATGGAGAATAACCCAAAAAGGTAGAAGCCAGGGGGGAAATTCTAGGAGCCAGTGGCTCCCAGGCTCCTGGGTTTGTCGAGCCCTGCAATAAAGTGATATAAAGGCTACACTGTGTGACTGTGCATATATACAATAAAGTGGTATGAAGGCTACACTGTGGGCCTGTGCATTATACACAATAAAATGATATGAAGGCTCTGCTGTGTGACTGTGCATATACACAATAAAATTATATGAAGGCTAAACTGTGTGCCTGCACATTATACACAATAAAGTGATATGAAGGCTATGCTGTGTGACTGTGCATATACACAATAAAATTATATGAAGGCTACACTGTGTGACTGTGCATATACACAATAAAGTGATATGAAGGCTACACTGTGTGACTGTGCATATACACAATAAAATTATATGAAGGCTACACTGTGTGACTGTACATATACACAATAAAGTGATATGAAGGCTATGCTGTGTGACTGTGCATATACACAATAAAATTATATGAAGGCTACACTGTGTGACTGTGCATATGCACAATAAAGTGATATGAAGGCTATGCTGTGTGACTGTGCATATACACAATAAAATTATATGAAGGAAGGCTACACTGTGTGACTGTGCATATACACAATAAAGTGATATGAAGGCTATGCTGTGTGACTGTGCATATGCACAATAAAGTGATATGAAGGCTATGCTGTGTGACTGTGCATATACACAATAAAATTATATGAAGGCTACACTGTGTGACTATGCATATACACAATAAAGTGATATGAAGGCTATGCTGTGTGACTGTGCATATACACAATACAATTATATGAAGGCTACACTGTGTGACTGTGCATATGCACAATAAAGTGATATGAAGGCTATGCTGTGTGACTGTGCATATACGCAATAAAATGATATGAAGGCTACGCTGTGTAACTCTGCATATATACAATAAAGTGATATGAAGGCTACGCTGTGTGACTAAATAAAATGACATGAAGGCTCTGCTGTGTGACTGCGCATATACACAATAAAATGATATGAAGGCTACGCTGTGTAACTCTGCATATATACAATAAAGTGATATGAAGGCTACGCTGTGTGACTGTGCATATACACAATAAAATGACATGAAGGCTCTGCTGTGTGACTGTGCATATACACAATAAAATGGCATGAAGGCTACACTGTGTGACTGTGCATATACACAATAAAATGACATGAAGGCTACACTGTGTGACTGCATATACACAATAAAGTGATATGAAGGCTACGCTGTGTGACTATGCATATACACAATAAAGTGATATGAAGGCTCTGCTGTGTGACTGTGCATATACACAATAAAGTGACAATAAAGGCTACGTTGTGTGACTGTGCATATACACAATAAAGTGATAATGAAGGCTACAATGTATGACTGTGCATATACACAATAAAATTATATGAAGGCTACGCTGTGTGACTATGCATATACACAATAAAGTGATATGAAGGCTCTGCTGTGTGACTGTGCATATACACAATAAAGTGATAATAAAGGCTACGTTGTGTGACTGTGCATATACACAATAAAGTGATAATGAAGGCTACAATGTGTGACTGTGCATATACACAATAAAATTATATGAAGGATACGCTGTGTGACTGTGCATATGCACAATAAAGTGATATGAAGGCTACGCTGTGTGACTGTGCATATACACAATAAAGTGATATGAAGGCTATGCTGTGTGACTGTGCATATACACAATAAAGTGATATGAAGGCTCTGCTGTGTGACTGTGCATATACACAATAAAGTGCTATGAAGGATATGCTGTGTGACTGTGCATATACACAATAAAGTGATACGAAGGCTACGCTGTGTGACTGCATATACACAATAAAGTGATATGAAGGCTACACCGTGTGACTGTGCATATACACAATAAAGTGATATAAAGGCTACACTGTGTTACTGTGCATATACACAATAAAATTATATGAAGGCTACACCGTGTGACTGTGCATATACACAATAAAGTGATATGAAGGCTACACTGTGTTACTGTGCATATACACAATAAAATTATATGAAGGCTACACCTTGTGACTGTGCATATACACAATAAAATTATATGAAGGCTACGCTGTGTGACTATGCATATACACAATAAAATTATATGAAGGATACGCTGTGTGACTGTGCATATGCACAATAAAGTGATATGAAGGCTACGCTGTGTGACTGTGCATATACACAATAAAGTGATATGAAGGCTATGCTGTTTGACTGTGCATATACACAATAAAGTGATATGAAGGCTCTGCTGTGTGACTGTGCATATACACAATAAAGTGCTATGAAGGATATGCTGTGTGACTGTGCATATATACAATAAAGTGATACGAAGGCTACGCTGTGTGACTGCATATACACAATAAAGTGATATAAAGGCTACACTGTGTGACTGTGCATATATACAATAAAGTGATATGAAGGCTACGCTGTGTGACTGTGCATATACACAATAACATTATATGAAGGCTACACTGTGTGACTTTGTATATACACAATAAAGCAGTGCTTGACAAATCTGTTTAAAAATTAGGAGCCAGTAAGAATATTTAGGAGCCAGACAGTTGAATTTGTATATAGATATATGGAGAATAACCCAAAAAGGTAGAAGCCAGGGGGGAAATTCTAGGAGCCAGTGGCTCCCAGGCTCCTGGGTTTGTCGAGCCCTGCAATAAAGTGATATAAAGGCTACACTGTGTGACTGTGCATATATACAATAAAGTGGTATGAAGGCTACACTGTGGGCCTGTGCATTATACACAATAAAATGATATGAAGGCTCTGCTGTGTGACTGTGCATATACACAATAAAATTATATGAAGGCTAAACTGTGTGCCTGCGCATTATACACAATAAAGTGATATGAAGGCTATGCTGTGTGACTGTGCATATACACAATAAAATTATATGAAGGCTACACTGTGTGACTGTGCATATACACAATAAAGTGATATGAAGGCTACACTGTGTGACTGTGCATATACACAATAAAATTATATGAAGGCTACACTGTGTGACTGTACATATACACAATAAAGTGATATGAAGGCTATGCTGTGTGACTGTGCATATACACAATAAAATTATATGAAGGCTACACTGTGTGACTGTGCATATGCACAATAAAGTGATATGAAGGCTATGCTGTGTGACTGTGCATATACACAATAAAATTATATGAAGGAAGGCTACACTGTGTGACTGTGCATATACACAATAAAGTGATATGAAGGCTATGCTGTGTGACTGTGCATATACACAATAAAATTATATGAAGGCTACACTGTGTGACTGTGCATATGCACAATAAAGTGATATGAAGGCTATGCTGTGTGACTGTGCATATACACAATAAAATTATATGAAGGAAGGCTACACTGTGTGACTGTGCATATACACAATAAAGTGATATGAAGGCTATGCTGTGTGACTGTGCATATGCACAATAAAGTGATATGAAGGCTATGCTGTGTGACTGTGCATATACACAATAAAATTATATGAAGGCTACACTGTGTGACTATGCATATACACAATAAAGTGATATGAAGGCTATGCTGTGTGACTGTGCATATACACAATACAATTATATGAAGGCTACACTGTGTGACTGTGCATATGCACAATAAAGTGATATGAAGGCTATGCTGTGTGACTGTGCATATACACAATAAAATTATATGAAGGAAGGCTACACTGTGTGACTGTGCATATGCACAATAAAGTGATATGAAGGCTATGCTGTGTGACTGTGCATATACACAATAAAATTATATGAAGGCTACACTGTGTGACTGTGCATATGCACAATAAAGTGATATGAAGGCTATGCTGTGTGACTATGCATATACACAATAAAGTGATATGAAGGCTATGCTGTGTGACTGTGCATATACACAATAAAATTATATGAAGGCTACACTGTGTGACTGTGCATATACACAATAAAGTGATATAAAGGCTATGCTGTGTGACTGTGCATATACACAATAAAATTATATGAAGGCTACACTGTGTGACTGTGCATATACACAATAAAATGATATGAGGGCTATGCTGTGTGACTGTGCATATACACAATAAAATTATATGAAGGCTCTGCTGTGTGACTGTGCATATACACAATAAAGTGATATGAAGGCTATGCTGTGTGACTGTGCATTATATACAATAAAGTGATATGAAGGCTCTGCTGTGTGACTGTGCATATACACAATAAAGTGATATGAAGGCTACACTGTGTGACTGTGCATATACACAATAAAATGATATGAAGGCTACGCTGTGTGACTGTGCATATACACAATAAAATGATATGAAGGCTACACTGTGTGACTGTGCATATACACAATAAAGTGATATGAAGGCTACACTGTGTTACTGTGCATATACACAATAAAGTGATATGAAGGCTACGCTGTGTGACTGTGCATATACACAACAAAGTGATATGAAGGCTACACTGTGTGACTGTGCATATACACAATAAAATGATATAAAGGCTACACTGTGTGACTGTGCATATACACAATAAAGTGATATGAAGGCTACGCTGTGTGACTGTGCATATACACAATAAAGTTATATAAGGGCTACGCTGTGTGACTGTGCATATACACAATAAAGTGATATGAAGGCTACGCTGTGTGACTGTGCATTATACACAATAAAATTATATGAAGGCTATGCTGTGTGACTGTGCATATACACAATAAAGTGATATGAAGGCTCTGCTGTGTGACTGTGCATATACACAATAAAGTGATATGAAGGCTACACTGTGTGCCTGTGCATTAAGGCTGTGACACACTGCAAGCGGAGCGACGCGAGGCGAAGCAGCTGCTTCGCTCCGTGTCGCATCGCTTCTGAAGATCAAATATTTCATCTCTGAGCGCTCAGCTACGCGACCTGACGCAGCAGAGTGCTCAGAGATGAAAAGGCAGGACACACTGAGCGCGCACAGCTGCATCTACACGCTGCGCACCGCTCCGCTTGCAGTGTGTCACAGCCTTTATACACAATAAAGTGATATGAAGGCTACACTGTGTGACTGTGCATATACACAGTAAAGGGATATGAAGGCTACGCTGTGTTACTGTGCATATACACAATAAAGTGATATGAAGGCTCTGCTGTGTTACTGTGCATATACACAATAAAGTGATATGAAGGCTATGCTGTGTGACTGTGCATATACACAATAAAGTGATATGAAGGCTCTGCTGTGTGACTGTGCATATACACAATAAAGTGATATGAAGGCTCTGCTGTGTGACTGTGCATATACACAATAAAGTGATATGAAGGCTCTGCTGTGTGACTGTGCATATATACAATAAAGTGATATGAAGGCTACACTGTGTGACTGTGCATATACACAGTAAAGGGATATGAAGGCTACGCTGCGTTACTGTGCATATACACAATAAAGTGATATGAAGGCTCTGCTGTGTTACTGTGCATATACACAATAAAGTGATATGAAGGCTCTGCTGTGTGACTGTGCATATACACAATAAAGTGATATGAAGGCTCTGCTGTGTGACTGTGCATATACACAATAAAGTGATATGAAGGCTCTGCTGTGTGACTGTGCATATACACAATAAAGTGATATGAAGGCTCTGCTGTGTAACTGTGCATTATACACAATAAAGGTAAAAAGTGCTATAAAGATGAACCCCTTAAAAACAGCACCTATGATAAGGATTGCATAGCTTTTCTTATAGATAAAATATACATGTTGGCTAATTATAAAGGCTAAATAGATGTTATATAGGGGGTTGCTCCTTATGTGCAATAACTTTTTAACCTTTTCAAAAACATTACTTATTTAAAAACTAATATTTATTAGTGACATGTGGTTTGTTTTTATTTTGTAGCCCCAGAGTCTGTTTTATCAGAGTATCATTGAGTTTTACATAGGGAGAAAATGTACTTTTAAAGTAATAGGAAAGTCAACATTAATCTTGCATGATCCAGATATAGCATGCCATTTTAATACACTTTTAAGTTCACATTTACTTTATTATCTTGTATCCTTTGTTGTCATTGGCGCACTGGTTGTGCTTACTCATTGCTAGCTCACAGTAGTGCATTGTTGGATTGACTTTAAAGGGATTAAAGGGACATGAAACCCAATTTTTTTTCTTTCATGATTTAGAAAGAGCATTTTAAACAACTTTCTAATTTACTTCTATTATCTAATTTGCTTCATTCTCTTGATATCGCTTGCTGAAAAGCATATCTAGATATAATCAGTAGCTGCTGATTGGTTGCTGCACATAGAGGCCTTGTGTGATTGGCTCACACATGTGCATTGCTATTTCTTCAACAAAGGATATCTAAAGAATTAAGTAAATTAGATAATAGAAGTAAATTGGAAAGTTGTTTAAAATTGCATGCCCTATCAGAATCATGAAAGTTTAATTTTGACTAGACTGTCCCTTTAAAACCTACATTTCTTTCATGGTTCAGCCAGAACATGTGATTTTAAACAACTTTCCACTTTACTTTTATTATCTAATTTGTATCGTTCTCTTGGTATCCTTACCTGAAAAACATTCCTACGTAGGCTCAGGAGCAGCTATGCATTACTGGGAGCTAGCTGCTGATTGGTAGCTGCACAAAAATGCATATTTTCTTGGTTCACCAGATGTATTCAGCTACCTCCCAGTAGTGGATGGGAAAGTTGTTTAAAATTGCATGATCTATTTGAATCATGAAATAAAAATTTGGGGTTTCATGCCCCTTTAAAGGGACAATTTACTCCAAAATGTTTATTGTTTAAAAAGATAGATAATCCCTTTATTACCCATTCCCCAGTTTTGCATAACCAACACTGTTATATTAAAACACTTTTTACCTCTGTGAATACCTTGTATCTAAGAACCTTCTGACAGCCCCCTTATAATATGGCTATTTATTATCTATTGACTTGCGTTTTAGCCAATTAGTGCAGTGTCCTGCACAACTCCACGGTAGTGAGCACAAGGTTATTTATATGGCACACATGAATAAGCAGTCTGCTGTTGTGAAAAGCTAATAAAAAAGCATGTGATAAGAGGCTGTCTATAGTGGCTTAAAAATAGGCAGAAATTTAGAGGTGTAAATGTTATAAAGTATATTAATATCACAACGTTGGATGTGCAAAGCTGGGGAATGGGTAGTTAAAGGGACACTGAACCCAATTTTTTTTCTTTCATAATTTAGATAGAGCATGAAATTTTAAGCATCTTTCTAATTTACTCCTATTATCAATTTTTCCTTGTTCTCTTGCTATATTAATTTTAAAAGCAGAAATGTAAATCTTAGCAGCCAGCCCATTTTAGGTTCAGCACCATGGATAGTGCTTGCTTATTGGAGGCTTACATTTACCCACCAATAAGCAAGCATAACCCAGGTTCTCAACCAAAAATGGTCCGGCTCCTATGCATCAAATTCCTGCTTTTTAAATAAAGATAGCAAGAGAACAAAGAAAAATTGATAATAGGAGTAAATTAGAAAGTTGCTTAAAATTGCATGCTCTATCTAAATCATGAAAGAAAAAGTTTGGGTTTAGTGTCCCTTTAAGGCATTATCTATTTTTTTTAAACATGTTAAACTATGTTTAATCCTTTGCACAGTTTTTCTTTTTACACTTTTATATCACTTTAAATTCAGATTTTTTTCTTTATTGACATTAATGTTTTTAGTTTATAGAAGATAATCCATTTCCCAAGTTTCATGACAGAGCTATATATTGTTGACCAAGTTTAAACCAGGCACTGGCTAAAAAAATAAATAAATACATTTTCAGCCTATAAACACCTAAGTCAACAAACAGAAATCAAACCAAATAGGATCTCAGCTTTACTCTCAATATTTGTGTTTAGGAATGTGTAAAATAAATTACCATGTTATTAGCTGATGGGAGATATGGGCTCACAGTTCAGCAGGGGGGAGACTATGATCTGTTTTGTATCTAAACAAGACCATACCCCACTGAGAATCTCTGGCCACACAAGCAGTGATAACAAACATATACTACCTGATGTATGTATATTAGCATACCTTTGTAGTACAGGATTACATTTATATTAATTACTAATGATAAACTAGGTGCAATTTCTTCTAATCAATATAACCAGTTATCAGCACCAACAAACAAATGCAAGTGCTGCCCTCGTTATGAACCCTCATACATATAAAACAACTGTGATACTATACCCTAATATAAATTGTCAATTAAACTTTTCTATTCACAAATAATGTTATTTAATTCTAAAAATATTACATCTATAAAGCAGTGTTTATTAGAACCTACCTGAGAGAGCAACACAGTTTGTGTATGCCATTAAATGATTGATTTTTAATTTATTTGATTGTCTCACTATTTCACTATTTAAAACACATGTACATGTATATGAAACACATTTGTTCCTTTCATGATTCAGACAGAGCATGCAATTTTAGGCAACTTTCTAATTTACTCCTATTATCATTTTTTCTTTGTTCTCTTGCTATCTTTATTTAAAAAGCAGGAATTTGATGCATAGGAGCCGGCCCATTTTTGGTTGAGAACCTGGGTTATGCTTGCTTATTGGTGGGTAAATGTAAGCCTTCTCTTAATTAAAAAAAAAAGCAGGAATGTAAGCTTAGGAGCCGGCTCATTTTTTCTGGGTAGCGCTTGCTGATTGGTGGCTAAATGTAACCAGCAAGCACTATCCATGTGCTAAATCAAAAATGGTCCGGCTCCTAAGCATACATTCCTGCTTTTTCAAATAAAGATACCAAGCGAAGGAAGAAAAATTGATAATAGGAGTTAATTAGAAAGTTGCTTACAAGGAGATAGTGTATTCCTCTATAAATAATGCATAACATGATATGCAAGTTCAATAAATCATTTATTTCACCATTTGTTATAGTCATTTATGGGGGGGGGGAAGTAGAAAATGATTGTTTTTAAATGGAAATTGTGTTGCGAACATGAGATTTTTTCCCTTTGACGATCTATAGTTTATGAGCTATTTATGATTAATTAAACAAATTGGTTGAGCATTTATATAGTGGTATATACTAAACAATGAACCACAGGGGTTTTGTAAATTGGGAGCAGGTAGTTAAAGGGACACTGAACCCAATTTTTTTCTTTTGTTCTTCAGTTAGGACATGCAATTTTAAGCAACTTTCTAATTTACTCCTATTATCAATTTTTCTTCGTTCTCTTGCTATCTTTATTTGCATCTAAGTTATTTTTTGGTTCAGACCATGGAAAGCACTTGTTTATTGGTCGGTTAAATTAATCCACCAATCAGCAAGAACAACCCAGGTTGCTCACCAAAAATGGGCCGGCATCTAAACTTACATTCTTGCCTTTCAAATAAAGATACCAAGAGAATGAAGAAAATTTGATAATACAAGTAAATTAGAAAGTTGCTTAAAATTGCATGCTCTATCTGAATCACGAAAGACAACATTTGGGTTCAGTGTCCCTTTTAGACAGGGAAGGAACACAAATACCTAGATTAAAAGTTTTAAAACACACAAATTCTAGGGATGTGAGTCTTCATTTACTGGATTTTGTTTTGTGATTTGTAACTATTTGTGTTTTGCACGTGGATGAGTTAATTATGTAAATTAATAATCTACCCCAGTGAATACGCAATAAGGCATTCCTGTGCTGTTTTAACTGAAAACTACATTATTGAGACTGAATTATTCTATCAGGTTTATGGTGTTGAGTAGTATCTGTACCAGGAGATGAATTTTCGAATGTATAATTAGATTATTGATGCTGCTTGCCACAGACAGTACAAAAAACATTTGTTAATTTAAAAAAAAGCATTTAATATAAACGGTTAATTCCAAAATGTATATAGATTAAACAAGATCTGAGAAACAGAGGAATACAAGTAATTTACAAGCCATACACTTTATGCATTAGGCATTCACAGTTCAGTGGTAAAATATACAAATTCTAGTGTATTGGCAACAGTTATAAAGCTGTAATTGGTTCACTTAAAACGTTTTGTTTGATCAACAGTTAAATTTACAGCAATAAGATTTATCCCCATCAGCTCAAAGTTTATTTTTTTAAGTGCTTAAAGTCTATTAGAAAGATCAAGCTTGTGAGGAATGCGGATCCTATGGCAAGTATAGGGAATTGGTGGGTAACAGTTTTTTTATTAAATGTTCCAACAGGGGTTTAAATTCTTAATCTTTATTCGCTAACTCTTCTTCCTCAGTGGAAACTTTCAATCCTTTCCCCCCCTCATCTCCACCTCCAATAGATGAGCTACCCCCAACTGCCCTTTGATCATCTTTCTCCCCCTGCCCTGCAGGGTTCCCTAACTTGCCCCCACAGCCCAGCAGCCGTTGGCAGTGACTTCTAAACCTAGGATCCAGGAAGGCATAAAGAACAGGGTTCAGACAGCTGTTGGCATAGCCCAAGCAGGTAACGTAGGGGTGCAGGTTATTCAGGAACACGTGCAGAGCGCAGCTTAAGGGCAGCACTTCCGCATTCATTAGAACGTAAACGCTCTTAACAAGGTGAAATGGGAACCAGCATGCACCAAAAGTCACCACTAATCCAATCATAATGGCCAACAGCCGCCGCTTCCTATGGGCAACAAGGGGTAAACGAAAGTGTCCAGAGATCCTGCGTCCAATTCCTACATAGCAGAACAGTATGACACAGAATGGAGCCAGAAAGGCCAGTAAGGTAGAGGAAAAGCCCAGAGCAGCCTCCCACAAATGTGTGTTCCCACTGCTGGCCACAGATGAGTAATCCATAAAGCACACGGTTCGGTTGTCCCAGGGTTCATCGGGCTGACCTGTACTCCTGAATATTAAAGCCGGTAGAGCGAGGAGTCCAGCGCTTGCCCAGGTGGCCACTGTGGCTAACGGTCTATAGAGGGAAGAACGGGAATGGCCAGGTCCAGGGGAGAGCACAATAACTATATAACGGTCCAAACTTAATCCTGTGAGGCAGAAGGCGCTGGCGTACATGTTTAACAGCACCAGATAGCCACTTAACTTGCAGGCAAATGTGCCAAAGGGCCAGTGGTAGCCAATTGACGCATAAACAGCCCAAAGAGGCAAAGTGACCACAAAGGCCAAATCTGCCAGGGCCAACTGAAGGATGAAGGAGTCAGCGGATCTGGGTCGGTCCCTGCGCTGATGACTTGCCCACAGCACCAGTCCATTGCCCGTGATGCCCACAAAGAAGATCAGGATGTATGTAGCTGGAATCAAACCAACTGATGGTTCCCATTCATTGTAATCACAATCTGATATCCCCAGGAGTATTGTCAAGTTGTCAGTTTCATTCTCCATCTTATTAAATAATGTCTTCTCTTACTCTGTTCTTTGTTGGCCTCTTGTGTATGAACATTCAGCTTTATACCTTTCCTTCTTCTATCCTGTCCATATGTCTCATACTAACAAGGGTTAGGGGGTGTGAACTTTTTTCTGATTGCTCCTAACTTGTTTGTATTCCCCCTTTTATGATGGGGTGGGGGTCTTGCAGTGAGATGGTAACTCAATTATCACCCCCCTCGTTATATCCTGGAAAAGGGAGGGGTGGTGGAGACAGATGGGAAAGATGCAGACATCCTGTGTATGATGTTCCTTGGTCACCATTATCTGAATGCATCAGTCACCTTTAATAAACAGGATGAAATGACTTATTAGTCCGTAGGTCAAATGTCCTTGTATCCTGTATATTCTTGGTATCCTTGCACACATATAAAGACAGATCTTACTATTTTCTTTATATAGGTTTTCCAATTGACAGCTTTTAATGTGTTTATGTTACATCCCTGGTCCTAGAGACTATAGTAACACCAGGGAATTAAAAAAGCAATATCAAATTTTATATGTAATGGAAGCATTAATGAAGCCAAAATAAAATAGAGTAGCACTAACCCTCATAGGCAACACACAAACACAACAATATGAAAAGCTACAGGAGGAAAAGTTTATGAATGTTTTGTTTTGGCATTTTGTCCTATGTATTTTACTATGGTTTCTCTAGTATAATTTTAGTTGCACAGCGTACCCAGATTCCAATCCAGGATTTAATTCTGTAAATAAAATCTTACTGTTTTCTATAGTCTTCTTAATTGTGCTTATAATACACAGGACACAATAATGACAATGCAAGTTATATGGTCTTAAAGGAATACTGATGTCAAAATTATATTTTACTGATTCAGGTAGAACATGCAATTTTAAACAGCTTTCCAATTCACTTCCATTATCAAAATGTTCACAGTATTTTTATATGCACACTTTCTGAGGCACCAGCTACTAAGCATGTGTAAAAATGTACAGAATATACATTAAATGCATTTTGTGATTGACTGGTGGCTGTTACATGATGCAAGGGAAAAGAAAAGGGAACTTTGAAATTTTGTCAGAAAAAAAATCTACTACACATTTAAAATTCAGACAATGGGGCTGATTTATCAAGGGCCAAATGGCCCCTGATGTCCCTGTTTCCGTGCGAGCCTTCAGGGTCGCCGGAAACATCAGTTATGAAGCAGCGGTCTTAAGACCGCTGCTCCTTAACTGGTCCGACTGCTCTGAGGCTGCGGGCATCAATCTGCCCGATCTCATACGATCGGGCCGATTGACACCCCCTGCTAGTGGCCGATTAGCCACGTATCTGCAGGGGGAGGCATCGCACAAGCAGTTCACAAGAACTGCTTGTGCAATGATAAATGCAGTCAGCATTCAGTTTACTTTCAATTTTTGTTTAGTCTCGGTATACTTTGTTTAAAAGCATATCTAGGTAGGTTAGGAAACCGTAATACACTGCAGGGAGCTAGCTGGGAATTGGTGGCTATGCACCGGTGCCTCTTGTCGTTGGCTCACCAGATGTGCTTAGCTAGGATGCAGTAATGTATTTCTGTTCTGGAGCTAAGGTGGTCAACTTTTTTTGAAGACGAAAGACTAAATTATCAACATATTTCACCAAAATTTATATAGAGTACAATATTAAATTTCTGAAATTAACATTTTACATGTTGTAAAAAATAAGGGAGAAAAATGTTCTAAATGCAGATAAATAAGAGAGACTGTAAAAAAAATTAGGCAATCTGGAGCTAAATGTAATTAAATGTTTAACTCCTTTTCTGGGGATAAAGGATCGATATTGTGATAAAATTATATACTCTAATTCATTAGAACAGGTCATTTGATCACTAGTGATGCTGTAATGCTATTTGTTTAACCCTAGCAAATGGTTTAAATGCATAGTTAAAATACTGCTGGGGAGCTGCAGAGCACTGCTGGTTCAGAGTGGATACTGCCACTGATCAAATCATCAGTGCTGATTGCACAGCTGGGGTGTGTGACTAGTGCTGCTGATTGGATCAGCATCAGTTTCCACTTGGGACCAGCAGTGCTCTGCTGATCTCTAACATCACTTTAACTATGTGTTTAAGACCTTTCCAGTGTTGCAGGCTCGCTAGTGTTAAAATTGCATGCTGTAAGAAATTAGAGCATGTCATTTTATCACTATAATGGCACTTTGAACACATAGTGCAAAAATAAATGTGGTCATGCATGAGTATTTTGTTTTTGTTTTTGCTTTTTCATGTTCCATTAATAAAACCTTAAAAACTTAACAAAACTGGGTCTCCTAACCTCAGACCCAAAATAAAAACTTCAAAATATAATATACCTTGTAAGCACTAAAGAATAACTACAGTCCCCACAACTTCAAATTAATTCAAACTGATTCAATATACATTCCATGCTGCATAAAAACAGAGCAAAAAAAGGTGGTCCAGTGGCACAAATCCTAAACTTAAAGGGACAGTCAAAAAGATAGATAATCCCTTTATTACCCATTCCCCATTTTTGCACAGAAAACACAGTTATATTAATATACTTTTTACCTCTGTGATTACCTTGTATCTAATCCTCTTCTGACAGCCCTCTAATTACATGACTTTTAATTTATTATCTATTGACTTGCATTTAAGCTAATTTGTGCAGTGTCCTCCATAACCCACGGGCGTGAGCACAATGTTATCTATATGGCTCACATGAACTAGCACTCTGCTGTTGTGAAAAGCTAATAAAAAAGCAAGTGATAAGAGTCTGTCTTTAGTGGCATAGAAACAGGCAGAAATTTAGAGGTTTAAAGGTTATAAAGTATATTAATATAACAATGTTGGTTGTGCAAAGCTGGGGAATGGGTAGTAAAGGTGTTGTCTTTCTTTTTAAACAATAACAATTTTTATGTTGGCTGTCCCTTTAATGCACTAAAAACAAGCAATCTAAAACCACAATTGTACAAAACAGGATGTTTTTACTTGTATTCAAGTTGTGAAAAGTCCATAGCATGTATGATTTTGGGGGTATAGGGGAATGCGTGAGCATCATCGTCTCCATGGAGCAATAAGAGCAAACACTGCAGGGGAAGTGACTTTGTACATAAGGAAGATTTATTGTATCAACCCTTAGTGTATTAGATTGTTGAAGTATCTAAAGAAAGTAAAAATCCTTTTGTAAGAAAATAACAATAGTGATGTACAGGTGATACCTTTAATAATTAATAGTGGATACAGTTGCAAGGTTTCAGGACACTAAACATTCTACAGTATCTACAGTTACATTAGATTGTATTACTTGTTTGATTTTTTATTTTTATTTTCAGAACTCCAGTCACAATTTAAATGCACACAGATGAATTACATCTTTGAATAGAAACATATGTGCAATATACATATACTGGCAAAAATGCTTTTAGTAAAATATATCACTGTTTTAGTGTTAACATTTTTCTCTGCACGTGCATGTGAAGCATAGCTAGATATTCTCAGTGTGCCAGTATTTTAAATAATGCAGATGCCAGTGGTGCTTGTATTATGTCTTAACAAACTGAGTCATTACCAGATGGTACACGCACCTTAGCCTCTCTAAACAAGTGCTGGGTATAAAATGCTGGTGCACAGTGCATACTTAAATACACTTTTGAAACAGCTATAGATTTTATAAGAAGCATTTTTGCTGATACGTGTGTAATACAAAAATGCTTCTGTTCAATACCGAAATACATCCATGTGGATTCTAATTTTGGCTGGAACGTCCCTTTAGGCAGAAAGTTGTTTTTTTTTAACTAGAGCAGCAGTGGGATACATTTTTGTTGATCACAATGATAGTGAGCCAAATGGATAAAAAAAAAACTCCTTTCTATTCCCTTACTATGTTATTTTTTTCCTTTCGTGTTTTCTCTATCAGTCCTTGCAAAATGTCTGTTTCAATAACAATAAATATTATAATTAAAAAAAAAAACAAAGTTAGAAAACATTTACTGTAGCTTTAAAGTAATAGTAAAGTCAAATTTATACATTCATGATTTAGATATAGGGGCTGATTTATTATAGTTTGAGCGGACATGATCCATTGTAGCGGATCATGTCCGCCGCACATCGATAAATGCCGACAGCTGTCGGTATTTATCATTGCACAAGCATTTCTCGTGAAATTCTTGTGCAATGCCACCTCCTGCACATTTGCAGGGAATGTCAATCAACTCGATCATATCCGATCATGCCGATTGCTGTCCGCCGCCTCATAGGTGACGGACCGCTTCTTCTTAACTTCTGCTTCAGGCCGACCTGAAGCATAGTGGGTCGGAAGCAGCATCCGATGCGTCATAAAGCGACCCCATAGTGTACAATTTTAAACTATTTTCCAATTTACTTATAATATCAAATGTGCTTTGTTCTCTTGTTATCCTTTATTGAAGAGTACATCTAGGTAGGCTGATAGGAGGTTAGGGGTGTACACTTGTCTTTAGTATTCTATGGCAGCAGTGTTTGCAACTACTGTATGTATAATTTCACTGTAAACATTATTGCAAACATGGCTGGCAGATGGCTACCGACACAAGCACCCTCCTGGTCTCACCTAGGTTTACTGATAGAAAGTTCAAAAATGAAATGTGCATGGGTGCATTTCAATGTTAAATGGAAGCATTTTTGCAATAAACTTCAATTAGCAAAAATGTTTCTAGTAAAATTATAACTGTTTTTCTGCAGCATATCCACATATCCTGTAAAGGGCTCGTGCACCAGTATGCAAACATCACACCTTCTCAGAGAGTCAGTGGTGGTTTGTATGACACAGATTAAGTCTTCGCAGAAGCAATACACATCATCTTCAGCTCACTGAGCTTGAATATTGGTGCTAGACCCTTAGGATATGTACATATGCCACAGAAAAACAGTAATAACTTTTACTAGAAGCATTTTTGCTAAGGGAAATCATTGTTCTTACCAGGACCTGCACCACCCAGCTGATTTTACTAAACACCTGGCTAAAAATTTAGCCAATTTAAAGGGATACTAAACCCATTTTTTTTCTTCCATTATTCAGATAGAGCATGAGATTTTAAAAACCTTTCTAATTTACTCCTATTATCAAATTTTCTTTGTTCTCATGCTATCTTGATTTGAAAAAGCAGTACTGTAAGCTTTAGAGCTGGACCATTTTTTGTTCAGCACCTGGGTAGCACTTGCTGATTTGTGGCTAAATGTAGCAAACCAATCAGCAAGCTCTACCAAGGTGCTGAACTAAAAATGGGCCGGCTCCTAACCTTTTATTACTGCTTTTTCAAATCAAGGTAACATTAGAACAAAGAAAAATTGATAATAGGAGTAAATTAGAAAGTTGCTTAAAATTGCATGCTCTATCTGAATCATGAAAGAAAAAAAATGTGGGGTTAGTATCCCTTTAAGCCAAAATGATCTAATATTAAAAATGTTCAATTTTTATTGCACAAATTATCATTAAATAGATTTATGTTAAATTATGCAATTAATTTGTGCTTTGGATAGTTGAAAATGATATAATATTAGAAAATATTACACTGCCCCCACCTGGCTACTTCATAATGCCACCCGGCTGGCAAAATTTTCTGTGGAGATCAATTCATATTGCAAAAATACTTCTATTTCAAATTGAAATGCACTTAAGCACAGTTCAATTTTGACCTTTCTATCCCTTTAAAGAGAACTAGGCAAAATTGATAATAGAAGTAAATTGGAAAGTTGCTTAAAATTTGATGCTCTACCCAATCCATTTAAATTTAGTTTTGACCTTACTGTCCCTTTAAGTCTATATAGAGAGCCCATGTGTTACTATTGTAATAACCCTGCACTGAGGTCTGTATTTTATTGTTGTTAGTGACCGTGTGCTGAAGTGAATGATGTTATCCAGATGTCTCTTATGTAACGGATTCCAGATGTATCTTATCTGGGTAGCATTGCAGATGTCTGATCAGAGTTCCCTCTTTATCTGTCTGAGTGTAGAGAACATTTGATAAGAGACATTTTCTTTAGTCATGTGTTTATATTGAAAGATATCTGCATATCAAGGTGCCACATCTGTTAGTCTCCACACTGGGGGTCATTTGACCTGTATCAGCACTAGTTATGCAATAAATATGTATCAGGAGAGCCAAGTGTTCATGCATATTGCTGAAAAGGCTCAGTAGTGTGAACTTAACACGGGGTTAAAGATAATGTGTTGTGGAACATGAATTTAGATGTTAAAAAATAAAAAAATAACTAATAGACAACATATATATGATCTGGAAGGATGGATATTGTTTTTTTCTCACTTTGGGCCTTATTATTTAAGCTTCACCAGACCAGAAGTGTTTTTTTCATGTTGACCCTCGCAGGGGCTGCCCTTATTGTAAAGTGGCAAAATGTCTCCTATATAAAGTAATGGAGATGGAAAAGGACACTTCACTCCATAGAGCAGGGGACGCACTTTAAAAATTAGATCCTGCAGCCAATATAAATCATATTATGCTGCGCTCTGCGTATAGCATCTTACAATTGCTTCGCTTTTCGTATCCATGAAAAAAATGGGTTAATAAATATTTTGGTTAAAACTCGTCACCTTTTAATTTGTGAGAAAAAACTGTCGCCTAGATTTAGAGTTCTGCGGCCAAAGGGGTGCGTTAGCTACGCATGCTTTTTTTCCCCCGCACCTTTTAAACAACGCTGGTATTGAGAGTTCTCAGAAGGGCTGCGTTAGGCTCCAAAAAGGGAGCGTACAGGCATATTTACCGCCACTGCAACTCTCAATACCAGCGGTGCTTACGGACGCGGCCAGCTTCAAAAACGTGCTCGTGCACGATTCCCCCATAGGAAACAATGGGGCAGTTTGGACTGAAAAAAATTCCTATGGGGAAACACTTCCTAAGTCTGCACCTAACACCCTAACATGTACCCCGAGTCTAAACACCCCTAACCTTACACTTATTAACCCCTAATCTGCCGCCCACGCTATCGCTGACCCCTGCATATTATTTTTAACTCCTAATCTGCCGCTCCGTACACCGCCACAACCTACGTTATCCCTATGTACCCCTAATCTGCTGCCCCTAACACCGCCGACCCCTACATAATATTTATTACCCCCTAATCTGCCGCCCCTAACGTCGCCGCCACCTACCTACAATTATTAACCCCTAATCTGCCGACCGGACCTCACCGCTACTATAATAAATGTATTAACCCCTAAAGCTAACCCTAACACCACCCTAAATTAAATATAATTTAAATCTAACGAAATAAAATAAATCTTATTAAATAAATTATTCCTATTTAAATCTAAATACTTACCTGTAAAATAAACCCTAATATAGCTACAATATAACTAATAATTATATTGTAGCTATTTTAGGATTAATATTTATTTTACAGGCAACTTTGTATTTATTTTAACCAGGTACAATAGCTATTAAATAGTAAATAACTATTTAATAGCTACCTAGTTAAAATAAGTACAAAATTACCTGTAAAATAAATCCTAACCTAAGTTACAATTAAACCTAACACTTCACTATCAATAAATTAATTAAATAAACTATCTACAATTATCTATAATTAAATCAACTAAACTAAATTACAAAAACAAACAAACACTAAATTACAAAAAATAACAAACACTAAATTACAAAAAATAAAAAAAGATTACAAGAATTTTAAACTAATTACACCTACTCTAAGCCCCCTAAAAAAATAACAAAGCCCCCCAAAATAAAAAAAATGCCCTACCCTATTCTAAAATAAAAATTGTAGAAAACAGCTCTTTTGCATTTAAATAAACATACAATACCCCCCCAACATTACAACCCACCACCCACATACCCCTAATCTAACCCAAACCCCCCTTAAAAAAACCTAACACTAAGCCCCTGAAGATCTTCCTACCTTGTCTTCACCACGCCGGGTATCACCGATCCGTCCAGAAGAGGGTCCGAAGTCTTCCTCCTATCCGGCAAGAAGAGGTCCAGAAGAGGCTCCGAAGTCTTCATCCTATTCGGCAAGAAGAGGAGATCCGGACCGGCAAACATCTTCATCCAAGCGGTATCTTCTATCTTCTTCCCTCCGTCGCGGAGCGGGACCATCTTGAAGCAGCCGACGCGGATCCATCCTCTTCCAACGACGTCCTAAATCCGAATGAAGGTTCCTTTAAATGACGTCATCCAAGATGGCGTCCCTCGAATTCCGATTGGCTGATTCTATCAGCCAATCGGAATTAAGGTAGGAAAACTCTGATTGGCTGATTCAATCAGCCAATCAGATTGAAGTTCAATCCGATTGGCTGATCCAATCAGCCAATCAGATTGAGCTTGCATTCTATTGGCTGTTCAGATCAGCCAATAGAATGCAAGCTCAATCTGATTGGCTGATTGGATCAGCCAATCAGATTGAACTTCAATCTGATTGGCTGATTCAATCAGCCAATAAGATTTTTCCTACCTTAATTCCGATTGGCTGATAGAATCCTACACTGTTGATTTAGGGGATGCAAGGTGCATAAATGTTTCCTCCTGTGAGTGTTTCTGTGGGTGTATGTGTTTATGTCTTTGTGCTTTGGTTTGTGTCTCTATGTGTATGTATTTTCTATCTGTGGGTCTCTCTGTGAGGGTGGGTGTGTATGTCTTTGTGCATTTTCTGTGGATGTCTGTGAGGGTGTGTGCATATGTCTTTGAGCTTTTTCTATTGGTGTTTCTGTGAGGGTGTTTGTGTGTATGTATGTATGTATGTATGTCTGTGTCTTCTGTGGATGTCTCAGTGAGGGTGTGTGTATGTATGTCTTTCTGTGTTTTTCATGTGGTTGTCTCTGTGTGTGTGTGTGTGTGTGTGTGTCTGTGTGTTTTCTGTGGGTGTCTCTGTGTGTGTATGTGTGTATATGTCTTTGTGTGTTTTCTGAGGCTGTCTCTGTCGGTGTTTCCTTGGGTGTATGTGCAAGTTTGAGTTTGTGTGTGTGTGTGTCCATTGTCTGTTCCTTTTTAGGACATTTTGACCTTACTACTAATTATTCACATCTTTCTACAGACTTTGAGACTAACAAGACCTTTCCGGAAGTAACCACTCCACCATTTAACCTTTAAATTATTGTTTAGGCAGTTCAGGGCCCTTCCTTTCAGCCACTGCATGCTGTTGTCATAATTTAGTTGTCATCTTCCTTTACAAAAAGATAATCAGAACTCCATATTTTGTTTTCTAAATCTCCTTTTTTTACAAAACTGCAGTTTACCTCATTACTTCTCAGGTCAATGTAAACAAGTGCTGAGTGTCTGTGTCTGAGTGTGTTTCTTTGCGTGTCTGCTAGAGTGTCTATATGTGAATCCTTATGTATGAGTGTGTTTGTGTGTTTCAGTGTATGAGTGTGTCTGTGTGTGTGTATGTTACTACCTTTACAACATTTCCAAGTTTAAATAGACAATTAAGAATAAAGTGCATATACGTTTTAGTCACTTGGTCAAAAATTGCACATGTCAAAGGAGGGGCGGGCCCTGATCAATGGTTGAGTCAGGGGCCCCAAAATTTCTAGTGGCGGCCCTGCTATCAGCCAATCGGAATTCGAGGGACGCCATCTTGGATTCGTTAGATTTAAATTATATTTAACTTAGGGGGGTGTTAGGGTTAGACTTAGCTTTAGGGGTTAATACATTTATTAGAGTAGCGGTGAGGTCCGGTCAGCAGATTAGGGGTTAATAATTGTAGGTAGGTAGCAGCGACGTTGGGAGGGGGGCAGATTAGGGGGTAATAAATATTATGTAGGGGTCTAAAAAAACCGCTGCTCCTAAACTCATACGCAGCCTCTGAGGCCCCCTGCTAGCGGCCGATTGGCTGCGAATCTGCAGAGGGCGGTATTGCACCAGCAGTTCACAAGATCTGCTGGTGCAATGATAAATGCAGACAGCGTATGCTGTTGGCATTTATCGATGTGCGGCGGACATGGTTCGCTATAGCGGATCATGTCTGTCCGCACATATATACAGTAAATAGAGACCCATGAATCAATCACTCTTTCTGTAAAGAAGTGATTCCTCAAATTACTCCTGAGTCCTGAATATATCCCCCTTCAGCTTGAGATCATGAACCCTTGTTTGTAGCAGGGGAAACACACAGCAATGCATGATCCAATTAAAAGGGACATTTAATGTATAATTTATTTATTTTTGTGGATGTACATTACAAAAATCCAGAAAAAGAGTGCATTACAAATATGTTTCATATACATCGCCACATATACAGTATGGTTTGAATTTTGAAAGGTTTAATATATACATCTACGCATAAGTACATAAAAGAAAAGAAAAAAACAATCATATTGATATGTAGGCAATGGTAATAAGAGGTACTAACAGGAACTGTAGGTACTAATCCGTATGGAATAAAATAGGCTAGACCCACTAAGCTATAATTATGTATGGACTCAAATAGGCACTCAAATACCTTAGAATCCTCATTTTTACTTATATTGGAAGATTGAAATGTCCTCATCAAACCAAGGAGGCCGCTCTTGAACCTCAACAAACTAGAAAACTATTGTGCAAAGGAGGAGAATAAAACTATTCTGATGGTATTCTAGAAATATATAGTGAAAGGTGTAACACAGGAACTCCAAACTATAGATAGCTAATAGGGTATAGGAAGTATACACCCCTTTTAAGGTTACACTGCAATATGACTATAATGTTTGAAAATAATTAGTGCTAAAATGATTAAGGTATTGAATTAATTGCGGTCATTACAAGAGAAACCGCTCTGTAGGTATCCGGCTAGATCCAAAATATTCGGACACCTTTAGTTTAATATGTGGGGGGTTCATCCAGGTAGCAATTTGGAGTGTGCTCTACATATGGATAGGATCTTTAGAGAGCTTATATACAGAATATAGGAAAACAAAATAGGTACATTGCCAAATAGTGATTAAAAACAAATGATCACTGTTTTGTAGAGTTAAAGGTTACCACCCACGCAGAATGTGTATAACCCAAAAAAGGTTACAAGATGGCTAGGTCCCTCAAAGCATAAGGCAAGAGTGTAATATTCTGATCTTCAGGTGCTAGCTGAATTAGTTAAATGGTATAATTATAGTAGAAGATTAGCTTAAAGAGACAGTCAACCTAAAAATTATTGTAACTTTTTTAGATTAGTTAAATAAAGATCTTTACAGTAAACTGTAGCCAAATTTTCATCTAAATAAACTTTGGCCGAAAAATACACTTGCTGATCTCATCTGGCCTTTTTGAAATGGCCGCCTGACCCCTCCTTCTCTGACGTCTCCCAAAAGCTTGCAGTAACAGGATCCATTCCTTTCTTCTCGTCCCTGCGCGCTCCTGCAATTTCAGCTCCCTGTGCCCCTGTTTTAAGATTGCTTTGTATGCCTAACTACTGCTTGTCTTTGCGGATTCACAGGATGTTGTTTTACAATTATAATTTTATATGTAGATCTGCTGTTACCTTCCGTTGTTAATATATAACACGCTGAGCAGATTGTTTTGTGCTTCAAATAGGTTAATGTGTGCAAAATAAGCAGCATTATTACGATTTAGCAAAAATAATTCTCATGAATGCTCAGGTTTCTTTGGTTTCCCGTTTACTTGCCTCTTATCCTCTATTCAATCATTTTTGCTGCACATTTCACTGCACTCAATAAAAGGTTAGAGAGAAACTGGATCACCAGAAATCACAGCTGATTTGCCTGTGTCTCACCTCACCAGCCGTGCTGCGCTTTCTATGTGCCTATGTTGGAGCTGTGATTTCTGGTGATCCACAGGGGCTGCCATTTACAGAGCTGGGAGCTAGAAGCAGGGTGAGAAGATCCTGCTGCTGTCAAAACTCGTGCCAACCTGTTGCCATACCCGGCACCAACCTGCTGCCGTACATAGGTTGTGAAATCGCTCATTGAGATCACACTTGGACAGCAGCCAGGGCAGCGAGATAGGGTTTCTCCCTAACTGAGCCTGAGCGCTATCTCGCTGCCCTGGCTGCAGGTTGGTGCCAGGTATGGCAACAGGTTGGCATGAGTTTTGACAGCAGCTTGATGCAGGGTCTAGCAGCAGGTGGCAGCAAGTTAGTGTAGGGTCTGGCAGCAGGTTAGTGTAGGGTCTGGCAGCAAGTTAGTGTAGGGTATGGCAGCAGGTTAGTGTAGGGTCTGGCAGCAGGTTAGTGTAGGGTCTGGCAGCAAGTTAGTGTAGGGTCTGGCAGCAAGTTAGTGTAGGGTCTGGCAGCAGGTTAGTGTAGGGTCTGGCAGCAAGTTAGTGTAGGGTCTGGCAGCAAGTTAGTGTAGGGTCTGGCAGCAGGTTAGTGTAGGGTCTGGCAGCAGGTTAGTGTAGGGTCTGGCAGCAGGTTAGTGTAGGGTCTGGCAGCAAGTTAGTGTAGGGTCTGGCAGCAGGTTAGTGTAGGGTCTGGCAGCAGGTTAGTGTAGGGTCTGGCAGCAGGTTAGTGTAGCGTCTGGCAGCAGGTTAGTGTAGGGTCTGGCAGCAAGTTAGTGTAGGGTCTGGCAGCAAGTTAGTGTAGGGTCTGGCAGCAAGTTAGTGTAGGGTCTGGCAGCAGGTTAGTGTAGGGTATGGCAGCAGGTTAGTGTAGGGTCTGGCAGCAAGTTAGTGTAGGGTCTGGCAGCAAGTTAGTGTAGGGTCTGGCAGCAAGTTAGTGTAGGGTCTGGCAGCAGGTTAGTGTAGGGTCTGGCAGCAGGTTAGTGTAGGGTCTGGCAGCAGGTTAGTGTAGGGTCTGGCAGCAGGTTAGTGTAGGGTCTGGCAGCAGGTTAGTGTAGGGTCTGGCAGCAAGTTAGTGTAGGGTCTGGCAGCAGGTTAGTGTAGGGTCTGGCAGCAAGTTAGTGTAGGGTCTGGCAGCAAGTTAGTGTAGGGTCTGGCAGCAGGTTAGTGTAGGGTCTGGCAGCAGGTTAGTGTAGGGTCTGGCAGCAAGTTAGTGTAGGGTCTGGCAGCAGGTTAGTGTAGGGTCTGGCAGCAGGTTAGTGTAGGGTCTGGCAGCAGGTTAGTGTAGGGTCTGGCAGCAGGTTAGTGTAGGGTCTGGCAGCAGGTTAGTGTAGGGTCTGGCAGCAAGTTAGTGTAGGGTCTCGCAGCAGGTTAGTGTAGGGTCTCGCAGCAGGTTAGTGTAGGGTCTGGCAGCAGGTTAGTGTAGGGTCTGGCAGCAGGTTAGTGTAGGGTCTGGCAGCAAGTTAGTGTAGGGTCTGGCAGCAAGTTAGTGTAGGGTCTGGCAGCAGGTTAGTGTAGGGTCTGGCAGCAGGTTAGTGTAGGGTCTGGCAGCAAGTTAGTGTAGGGTCTGGCAGCAGGTTAGTGTAGGGTCTGGCAGCAGGTTAGTGTAGGGTCTGGCAGCAGGTTAGTGTAGGGTCTGGCAGCAGGTTAGTGTAGGGTCTGGCAGCAAGTTAGTGTAGGGTCTGGCAGCAAGTTAGTGTAGGGTCTGGCAGCAGGTTAGTGTAGGGTCTGGCAGCAGGTTAGTGTAGGGTCTGGCAGCAGGTTAGTGTAGGGTCTGGCAGCAGGTTAGTGTAGGGTCTGGCAGCAAGTTAGTGTAGGGTCTGGCAGCAAGTTAGTGTAGGGTCTGGCAGCAGGTTAGTGTAGGGTCTGGCAGCAAGTTAGTGTAGGGTCTGGCAGCAAGTTAGTGTAGGGTCTGGCAGCAGGTTAGTGTAGGGTCTGGCAGCAGGTTAGTGTAGGGTCTGGCAGCAAGTTAGTGTAGGGTCTGGCAGCAGGTTAGTGTAGGGTCTGGCAGCAGGTTAGTGTAGGGTCTGGCAGCAGGTTATTGTAGGGTCTGGCAGCAGGTTAGTGTAGGGTCTGGCAGCAGGTTAGTGTAGGGTCTGGCAGCGGGTAATGCAGGATCTTCTCACCCTGGTTCTAGCTCCCAGCTCTGTAAATGGCAGCCCCTGTGGATCACCAGAAATCACAGCTCCAACATAGGCACATAGAAAGCGCAGCACGGCTGGTGAGGTGAGACACAGGCAAATCAGCTGTGATTTCTGGTGATCCAGTTTCTCTCTAACCTTTTATTGAGTGCAGTGAAATGTGCAGCAAAAATGATTGAATAGAGGATAAGAGGCAAGTAAACGGGAAACCAAAGAAACCTGAGCATTCATGAGAATTATTTTTGCTAAATCGTAATAATGCTGCTTATTTTGCACACATTGACTTATTTGAAGCACAAAACAATCTGCTCAGCGTGTTATATATTAACAACGGAAGGTAACAGCAGATCTACATATAAAATTATAATTGTAAAAGAACATCCTGTGAATCCACAAAGACAAGCAGTAGTTAGGCATACAAAGCAATCTTAAAACAGGGAGCTTAAATTGCAGGAGCGCGCAGGGACGAGAAGAAAGGAATGGATCCTGTTACTGCAAGCTTTTGGGAGACGTCAGAGAAGGAGGGGTCAGGCGGCCATTTCAAAAAGGCCAGATGAGATCAGTAAGTGTATTTTTCGGCCAAAGTTTATTTAGATGAAAATTTGGCTACAGTTTACTGTAAAGATCTTTATTTAACTAATCTAAAAAAGTTACAATAATTTTTAGGTTGACTGTCCCTTTAATTTGTCTCCAGTCCCCAGCTGTATACTTGTAGTCTATCCAACTGTTATAGCTCAAATGATTTTATCTGTGAAAAGGGAGACAAACAAGTAAATAAATAAGATACCCTCTAGTGTCAAAAGACTAAAGTTGTACATCCTGCTGCCCCGGCCACTGACAGCATAATGTCAATCCATTTGTATTCAATCAAGACAGAGTTTGAACAGTGCTTCTTCACATAAGAGCCCATCAGCAAAGTTCCTTATGCTGCAAAATGAGCACATTTTTAGTTTTACCAAAGAGCAAATAAAGCAACATGAAATGCTAAAATACAAAACCATAGAAGTAGTGATGCAACAGGACACAGCTTAGAATGTAAGATAAAGAGAAAGCCTGGAGGTATTATAACACAATTAACAGGTTCTTTGAAGGTGACAGGCTGATTTTTAGCACTAAACTTATTAAAGGTAGATAAAGTAAGTCTCAAACATAAAATAATAATACAATATTCAGTAAACTATGTATGCAAGGCTAGTGTATATAGATTAGCCTACTCCAGTGTTATAACTTGCTATAGGGTATCAAAAGGGGAAGCTGAAATAATTACCCTGAAATTACTTCAATAACGGTTAACTGAAAAGAACTGTACAGCTTACGTGCAATACATATACCAAGTAAATGGTTACATAGAAAATGCAATCATGTTTATACATATGGGTAGACTTTGTTAACCATAAACAAACATCCTTCAGCTTTTCTGTGTATCATCCTCAAGTCTAATGACCATCATGTAATGACAAGTGAGCCAGGATAGCAGTACTTAGGTAGAAATAATACTCAGAGAGTCTCGTTACAGATGTTACAGCTTAGGTAATGTTCTATATTCTTAGCTGTAATTGCATGGTTGGTAGTGAAGAAGTCATCCCACTCCGAGTTAATAACTGGCTTGAGATAGGGTGCTGAAGCTAGGGGATCACCACCAAGAAAATAAAATGTAATCCATTGTTGTCTCCAGTACCTTCTCTGTAATTGTATCACCCAGATTGCTAGAGAAGTTCGAGGAACTCCACTCTATCTCCCTAGTTTTAAAGGTGATTTTGTGTGTCATATGAGCTGCCACCAGAGCCTTTGTGGGTTCGATAAGAAGCTGGTTTGTGCGCGACAATTTCCATAGAGTTTCAGCTTGGGCTGCCCAATCTCCTTGTTGGTTCCATATAAAATATGCGGCCGCCAGCCGATGTCGGTGTTCTGTTAAGGGACCGAACTTTTCAAAAGAGCGAACCCCGTCACTTCC
The DNA here is from genome assembly GCF_027579735.1 of Bombina bombina. Classification (NCBI taxonomy): domain Eukaryota; kingdom Metazoa; phylum Chordata; class Amphibia; order Anura; family Bombinatoridae; genus Bombina; species Bombina bombina. The sequence continues at coordinate 128,984,003 of NC_069507.1, read as the reverse complement.
TGTGACGTTACATCAGCTGTTGTACACATTTTGGCCCTAATGCGCATGCGTGCTAGCGTAATCACATACCTGGCCGCATACGTCACTGTGAAACTATTTAGACTTGTGAAATTCACAAGCCTTTCTATAGCGCATGCGTGGGATTTTCTATCACAAATGGGGGGGGGGGGGGTTTATGGAACGCTGTTTATTCAACAATACAAATGGGATTTTACATGTACAGTTGGTAAATTTCCTCCGCATTCTTCAGCAGTTATTAACTTTTAGTGAACACTGTACCTATGATTATTTTATGCTATTAAAATAATTGTGAATAAAAAAGTAACAAATCATTGCACAAGATTTAAAAAAAATAATAATCCCAAAATAAGTCACGAATATAAGTTTATCTATTTTCGTTCAGTAAATTTATTTTGAAAATGACGCCTTTCATAAAGCTAAACTGTCCTGTAGCTAGCTGAGTGCAATCTAGACAGGATTACCCACTAGGTTCATGTATTACATTTATATTCTTTATATATTTTATAGCGTTCCATAAACCACCCCCCGTTTGTGATAGAAAATCCCACGTATGAGCTATAGAAAGGTTTCTGAATTTAACAAGTCTAGTTTCACAGTGACGTATGAGGCCAGGTATGTGATGACGCTGGCACGCATGCGCATTAGGGGCAAAATGTGTACAACAGCTGATGTAACGTCACAGGAAGTGACAGGGTTTGCTCTTTTGAAAAGTTCGGTCCCTTAACAGAACACCGGTGCTCCTGAACATCGGCTTCAACAAGCTGCACCCATGCTCCTTCATCCCTAGAAACCTCAGTAGCCGCAGACGGGCTAAGTGCAGCCTGCACTTTTTAAAAAAAATCTTCCTGGTACTGGTATAGCAGGGTGCGTAGCTCCTGTAAAAGGAAGGTATTAAGCTCCATATCCGATATGGGTCAGGCAGGTGTATAGCATAGGATGTCTCAGACTGAGTCAGTGCATTCCGGCCCTAAACAGCAGCAATAGCTCGAGGATATATTGCTTAGGGGTTAGATGAAAGGCATCACCTCATAGTTAGCTCCGGGTCATTGCATTTGACAGCAATCCTGAAGACAAAGGTATTGTTTGAGCGTAGACGTGTTCTGAAATAAGAATCTGTTGGTTTAAAGTGATGGCAGCTGGGTCTAAATATATTTTGTAGATACATGAAGAAAATTAGAGCAGCTCATTTCGGCACAACCTATCATGGCAACCACCCGGAAGTCCCCCATTTAATGTATAATTTAACCCACCTCCCAATTTTCTAATAAAATAAAATAACATTACAAGATACACAATATACATTCATTATTATTTTTTAATGCCTGTGCACTCAATTATCTGAAAATTGTCAGCATGATGTGAAATATATTGGCAAAAAAAGCACATTGGCAGCCCTCACTCAACTCAATTTTCTAACAAAGGTGATTTAACCTTGAAGTCCAGGTACGCAACATGCTGCCTCCAATAGAATATAATGAAGCTCTCTGTAATGCAAAATCTAGCAGAGGAGAGCTAATGTGATAGGGAGCAACCAGCACTGATAACATTTTTTTAAGCACATACAAATCAAATTACTCTGCTTTCAGTGCACTTACCTTGCATTTGCTTCTAGTTTGGTGTACATATCTTTATCTATTAGTGCAATAAGTGCATTATGTATGTGAGACAAACTTTCTAGCTTTCATTTGGCAAAATAAAACAGCAAGATCTGTGAATAGCAATACATACCACAAGTCCTGTGAAAAACTTGAGATATGCCCAAGGAACACCCCTGCTCAGCCCACTTGCCAAGGATGCAAATGAAAGTGTTTCTAACGTCAAAATTAAACTTACATAATTCAGATAGAGCATTTAATTATCAAATTGTGCTTAGTCTTTTTATATACACACTTCCTGAGGCACCAGCTCCTACTGAGCATGTGCAAGAGTTCACAATGTATGCATATATGAGTCTGTAATTGGGTGATTGCTGTCACATGATACAGGGGGTAGAGATAAGGAAGAATTAGAAATCTATCAGAAAACAAATCTGCTGCTCATTTGAAATAAATTCAGAGTAAGTGCTATTATTATCAGGGCTTTTTTGTGGGGGTATTTATAGGTACTGAGTACCAAGACCTCTGCCATCTCATAACAGCTAATATTTGTAATCATCATATAAATACTCTATTTTTAAGTGGGGGCTGCAAAATGTATCAAGCATTGTAAATAACTTTGTCCCTTTGCTTTTCTCAAAGTTATTGAGCACAATATATAAATAAATAATATTAAGTACTGGCACCTTTTTATTTACAAAAAAGCACTGATTGTTATGCATTTGTTGGTTATGCAGCTTGATTGCATTTATTGATCCTTTCATTTTAAAATGGAAAATAAAGAATGTTTTGCATTTTCTACTTTTCATTAGGATTTTCACTTCATACTTTAAACTAAATTGTAAATATAATACATTTTTACTGTTTACTTTAAAGAATTTGACAACATAATTTAAATTCAGATTTTGATGCACATTTTTAATAGGAACTTTAATTATTAATACAATTTTTAATCCATACTTTTATTGTAATTTTTATATGACTCTTTCAATAACTTTTTAAAGTACTTTTTTTCACTAAAGCACTATAGTCAAATGTATGTGTCTCTGCTTGCATATAGAAATGTAGGTTACACCCCTAAGTAGTTGGTTATACTTAAAGGGATATGAAACCTCAAAAAAATAATTGGTGATTCAGAGCATCCAATTTGAAAATTCCACTAATCAACCAGTCCTGGACAAGTAATATATTGCAGCAGATTAGCCGTTAGAAATTTGACTTTTCCTATTCAGTAAACTAGTAACTTTTTTCTCTCTGGGCTTGTAACTTATAACCCTTGACTAGTAAACTTTAGGGATATTTTGTCCACCCCTGTTAACATATATATATATATTAGCAACAAGTAGAAACGCTCAACCTGGAATGAAAAAGAGCTCTGGCAAATTGCCACCCAGGAACAGCCTCTCTTTGCCCAATTGTACTGTCACAGAGGAGACATTTCTGGAAGTATATGAGTCTGATCCCACCTATACAGATCAGTCCAGCCCCAAATACCAGGCAATCCTCCTCTGAACAAGAAACATGGCAACCCCAGATGATCGTTTCGGCCTTCATTGGGACTCAGTGAGGTGCAGCCATATCCCTTTAGACACATTGGGCAGGAAGTCCTCGTCTGGTTTCCCCCATGACACTTAGGGAGACCCCCAAGAGTCATATTTTATATATAAGCAACAAGTAGAACCGCTCATATATATATATAATAAATGTTATATAGTGATTGGTTAAATCAGAGTTCAATCTCATCTGCTTTCTCCCCTAAATGGCAAATACAAAGGAGACCTGGAAAACCTTGTGATATGTGTTAATAACCAAATGACAGTGTTGAATGATTTTAAATCATTTCTTTATATTTATTTGCTGTACTGAGATTTCTTGATGTATAAATAAAGACAATAGTACATTTAAGTGGGAAAAGCAAATGCCACTGTTACTTAAATTATTTTCATTTCCTTGCACTTGCAAATAACAACACATCTGACAGCTTTTTGTTTCATCAGTTCCTGGACGGCTGTGCTCAAGGACAAGCTCTGCCTCGTGGCACAGTTTTAAATTAGCGGGTCAGTGTCTAAGTAAGATTAAAAGAAACAGGATGTAGAGCCCTTCCTACACTTACATCCTTATTTCCTACAGTTTTTCTTTTCTTATACTTTCTAATGTGTATCGACCAGTAGCGGACCTACCCAACAGAAGGCCCTGGTGCAAAAAACTTTTGGGGCCCCCAAAGGTGACTCAGTAGTAAGCAATAGTATTAATATATAGCTAGATAGATAGACCTGCACTAATAAAAGGCTCCCCTGCATTAGGACTGTACACATTTTGCACATGCCTTTTGTATAGACTGGCTGCTATGGGCACTTGGGCCCTGGTGCCACTGTACCTGCTGTACCAATGGTATTTCCCTCCCTGGTATAGACTTTATAGTGCATACACTGAGTGTAAAAGTAATGTGCATAGACTATATAGTGCATGCAGTGAGTATATAAGTAATGTGCATAGACTATATAGTGCATGCACTGAGTGTATAAGCAATGTGCATAGACTATATAGTGCATGCACTGAGTGTATAAGCAATGTGCATAGACTATATAGTGCATGCACTGAGTGTATAAGCAATGTGCATAGACTATATAGTGCATGCACTGAGTGTATAAGCAATGTGCATACACTATATAGTGCATGCAGTGAGTATATAAGTAATGTGCATAGACTATAAAGTACATGTAGTGAGTGTATAAGTAATGTGCATAGACTATATAGTGCATGCAGTGAGTATATAAGTAATGTGCATAGACTATATAGTGCATGCAGTGAGTACATAAGTAGTGTGCATAGACTATATAGTGCATGCACTGAGTGTATAAGTAATGTGCATAGACTATTATAGTGCATGCAGTGAGTATATAAGTAATGTGCATAGACTATATAGTGCATGCACTGAGTGTATAAGCAATGTGCATAGACTATATAGTGCATGCAGTGAGTATATAAGTAATGTGCATAGACTATAAAGTACATGTTGTGAGTGTATAAGCAATGTGCATAGACTATATAGTACATGTAGTGAGTGTATAAGTAATGTGCATAGACTATATAGTACATGCAGTGAGTATATAAGTAATGTGCATAGACTATAAAGTACATGTAGTGAGTGTATAAGTAATGTGCATAGACTATATAGTACATGTACTGAGTGTATAAGCAATGTGCATAGACTATATAGTACATGCAGTGAGTATATAAGTAATGTGCATAGACTATATAGTACATTTAGTGAGTGTATAAGTAATGTGCATAGACTATATAGTACATGTAGTGAGTGTATAAGTAATGTGCATAGACTAAATGGTGCATACCATCCACAAACTAATGGGTTATGCTACTACTACATGTACTGAGTGTATGTGCATAGACTATATAGTACATGTACTGAGTGTATAAGTAATGTGCATAGACTATATAGTGCATGCAGTGAGTATATAAGTAAAGTGCATGAACTGAGTGTATAAGCAATGTGCATACACTATATAGTGCATGCAGTGAGTATATAAGTAATGTGCATAGACTATATAGTGCATGCACTGAGTGTATAAGCAATGTGCATACACTATATAGTGCATGCACTTAGTGTATAAGCAATATGCATAAAATATATAGTGCATGTACTGAGTGTATAAGTAATGTGCATAGACTATATAGTACATGTACTGAGTGTATAAGTAATGTGCATAGCCTATATACTGCATACACTGAATGTATAAGCAATATGCTTGCCTATATAGTACATGTAGTGAGTGTATAAGTAATGTGCATAGACTGGAACGGTCTGGAATTAACAAGGCCTATAACCAGGTTAGATAAATTGTGGAGTGTTACAAGTGGTTAAGTGTGCTTGCTAGTGAGTAAACACAAACTTAATCATTTGTGGTAATGTAGCCAGAGTGATAAGACCCAGTAATATGAGTAGTATTAATGAGCTTTATAATAGGCAAACGTTAAATTAGCAGTACAGCGTACTACAGAAACTTGAGGGTTGTTTCTGTATGGATAATCTATAAAGTCAGTATGTCTAGAGACAGGAGTAATGTGTAACCTAGACCGGACTGAGCGTAACTGTGATGATATTGTTTAATGCAGATGCAGATTAGATTATTGCAGAGACAGAGGCAAAGATGTAACACAGTCTTATGCGCTTTAAATACAGAACCTGAATTCAGTTGCTGAGCAGGAGCGTGGAATCCCTGATGTAATTGCCTGAATCCCCAGCAAGTTGTGAGAGCGTGCAGCGTGGTTAGGGCTCCGAGTAGCAGGAAGTGTGCTGGCGTGTCTGTTTAGACAGAACAAGTTGCGGTCTGAGAGATAGTGAGTTTCGGCGCTGCAGTGACGTCAGCACCTGTGGCAGACTGAAGCAAAAGCTGCCTGTAGTTGCAGAGATTTCACTGAAGAAGAGAAATTTCCTTTTGTGGACAAGGTAAGCAGTTAAGCTGCTTTACTTTAGCTATAAACTTCAATAAACCAGCAAAGCATCATGGTTGAAGGGAGAATAAATAGGGAACCTGATCAGCTCAATTGAAATAAAAGGTGGTATGACAGGTTAGATACGCTGTGTAAGGTGGAATGGACTTAGACATGACATACCCCCCCCCCCCACAAAGGAAGCCCAAGGGTGTCAAGGCGCAGGTCTATCCGGATGGCGCCTATGGAAAAGGGACACCAGACGGGGTGCAGACAGATTGGAGGCCGGCTCCCAAGAATCCTCGGAGGAATCAAAACCTGCCCAATGGACCAGGTACTGAAGCTGACCATGGCAACGCCTGGAGTCCAATATGGAGTGGACCTCATACTCAGGATCAGGTGCCGGGGGAGCCGGAGGGGAGAGAGGCAGGCAACGAGAGGTATCACAAGGCTTGATGAGGGAGACATGAAATGTCAGATGGATGCGGTAGGATGAGGGCAACTGCAGAGTCACCGTAAGAGGATTGCGAATGGAAATGATGGGAAAAGGCCCCACAAAGAGTTTGTTGAATTTCCTACAGGGAGTTGGTATCCTGAGATTTCTAGTGGCTAGCCAGACTAGGTCACCAACCTTATATACCGGAGGAGGCCGATGACGGAGGTCATAAGAGCGTTTTTGAGCAGCTTGAGCTTGCTGAATGTTATCTTTGATTACAGTAAAAGTTTGTTTGATAGAATTGATCAGGTCGTTAACCTGAGGACATGGAGTGTCACTTGGAGGTAACGGATGAAATCGTGGATGGAGTCCAGAGTTAACATAAAAGGGAGAATAGCCTGTGGAGGAGTTGGTTGTGTTATTGAAGGCGAATTCAGCGTGAGGGAGGAAGGTAAGCCAAGAGTCCTGTTTGTTGGAGCAGAAGCATCTTAAATATTGCTCCAACCACTGATTAGTCCTCTCGCATAACCCATTAGTTTGTGGATGGTATGCGGTGGTAAAATGTTGTTGGATAGAAAGGGATTGGCAAAGATGTTTCCAAAACTTGGAGGTGAATTTTGACCCTCTATCACTGAGAACAGATGTCGGGAGTCCATGCAAACGAACAACCTCTTTGATGAACAGATCTGCAGTCATTTGAGCCGTTGGAAGCGAGTCTGTCGGAATGAAATGTGCCATTCTTGAAAATAGATCCATGATGACAAAGATAACAGACATGCCATCTGATTTTGGAAGGTCCACTATGAAATCCATGGAGACTCTAGCCCAAGGGTGTTCAGGAATAGGTAGATTTTGTAAAAGCCCTAGAGGTAATTGATGTGAAGGTTTACAAGTCTGGCATGTGGGACATGACTTGACATAGTTGTTAACTGACTGTCTCATAGACGGCCACCAGAAGTATCTACGAAGAAGATCTAGGGTCTTGTGTATGCCCAAATGACCAGCTAGAGAGGAATCATGGGACAACGAAAGAGCTTTGTTGCGAAGTGAGGGTGGCACATAAAATCTGGAATGGTTGCAGAGAACTCCGTTTACGTCGGGTGAGAGTGGATAAGAGGATTTTGTTGTATCCATCTGCTGTTGGGTCTTTAGTTCAGCAAAGTCTTTTGAGAGGAAGCCTATGATATGGGACTTTGGAATGATAGTCGAGTAAGGTGAAGCTGTCTGAAGTCTAAGATCCTTGCGGGATAGAGCGTCAGCCTTTCTGTTCTGTGATCCTGGACGGTAAGTGATGGTGTAGGAGAATCGGGAGAAGTAGAGACTCCAGCGGAGCTGACGGGCTGAGAGCGTGCGGTTGGTCTGGAGGTATTGCAAGTTCTTATGGTCCGTGTAAATCACTATGGGTAGTTCTGCGCCCTCTAATAAGTGTCTACACTGGTCAAATAAAGACTTAATGGCCAGAAGCTCCTTTTCCCCAACGGGATAGTTCAACTCCGCTGGTGTCAGTAGTCTGGAGAAGTAACACACGGGATGGAGTGTGTTGGTTGGGGGAGTTTTCTGAGAGAGAACGGAGCCTATAGCGTACTCCGACGCATCCACTTCCAGTACAAACTGGGCTTTGCTATTAGGTAGTTGTAGAATTGGGGATGTGATAAATCGTGATTTAAGCAGATCAAAGGCGTTCTGTGCCTGGGGACTCCATACAAAGGTTGATGTGGTCTTGGTTAAGTTAGTGAGGGGTTTGGTGATGGCTGCAAAATCTTTAATGAAACGTCTATAAAAATTTGCAAAGCCTAAGAAACGTTGGACGTCTTTTACATTGGAAGGCCTAGGCCAGGAAGTGATAGCTGTGATTTTACCCTCTTCCATCATAATGTTACTTTTACTAATGCGGTAGCCTAAGAAGGAAACCTCACTGACATGAAAGAGGCACTTTTCAAGTTTAACATACAATTTGTGTGTCTGTAATCTGGATAATACAAGCCTGACGTGATTGATATGTTCAGAGTAAGTAGGAGAGTAGATTAGAATATCGTCAAGATAGACCACCAGAAAAGTGTCAAGGATATCCCTAAAGATGTCATTTATGAAGTTTTTAAATGTTGCCGGAGCATTGCAGAGACCGAATGGCATAACGGTATACTCGAAAAGACCATACCTGGTCCTAAATGCCGTCAGCCACTCGTCTCCGGCCTTTATTCTAACAAGGTTGTAGGCGCCCTAAGATCCAGTTTAGTGAATATAGTTGTGCCTCTCAACCTCTCAATCAATTCTGGGATGAGAGGTAGTGGGTACCGGTTCTTTACAGTACGCTTATTTAGTTCCCGATAATCAATTATGGGACGTAAGGACCCATCCTTGTTTTTAACAAAAAATATGCCTGCTGCGGCAGGGGAGGTGGATGGTCGGATAAAGCCTTTTTTTAAATTCTCAGTAATGTAGGTCTTTAGATGAAGTAATTCAGGTCTTGAGAGAGGGTAAATATGGCCGTGAGGAATGGTTACCCAGGGGAGAAGGTCTATGGGGCAATCGTACGGCCTATGTGGAGGCAGTGTCTCTGCCTCTTTTTTATCGAAAACCTCAGAGAAGTCGAGATATTGAGAAGGAATGGTAGGAGTAGTTGTGGAAAGCAAATGGGAATTTGGGAAACAAGTGGAAGTACAGTACGGTGATAAGAAGGATAAGGTGAGAGACTCCCAATGAACCGTAGGTTGGTGTTTTTTAAGCCAAGAGATACCCAGAACGATAGGATATATCGGAGAGGAAATAATATCAAAAGAGATGGTCTCAGAATGACCAGAAGAAGAGGTAGCAAGCAGAGGGATGGTTTGTTGAGAGACAGGACCTGATGCTAAAAGTGTACCATCAATGACTTTAAGAGGCAAGGGTGTGCTTTTGAACAAAAAAGGTATTTTATTAACTTCAACTAAACTTAAATCAATGAAGTTGGCACATGCCCCGGTGTCAATCATGACATTACAGTTTATCCTGTGATGATCCCACTGTAAAAGTAAAGGTAAGGTAATGTAAGTAGTGGTTATGTTTTTTGTATGCAAACATTGTTTAGTTGTGAGTGCCTTACCTAACTTCTTTTTTGAAAGTAATGGACATTCCTTAACTGCATGGTCAGTAGCCCCACAGTACATACAAAGATAGAGTGTACGGCGTCTAACCTTCTCTTGTGGGGAGAGAGGTCCTCTTATGAAACTGATATCCATAGGTTGTTCTGCTGAAGTACTGGAAGTCGGAGGTGTTGGTAATACCCTACGTGCAGGAGTTGTAGGAGGATTTCTTTCTTGTCTCCTCTCCCTAAGCCTACGGTCTATAGTGATAGTAAGAGCGTATAACTCTTCAAGGCGGTCTGGTATGCCTACCCTGGCTAGTTCGTCCTTGATGTCTTCCGCCAATCCAAGGCGATATTGGTTTTTTAAAGAGACCTCATTCCAGAGGGAATCTCTAGCCCAGATCTTAAAGCGGGTGATATACTCCTCTACCGGTGTTTTTAGCTGCCTCAGGCTTCTGAGTTTACCTTCAGCAGTAACTTGCCGATAGGGGTCGTCATAGAGGGTAGACAGTGCTCTGAGGAATGCATCCAAAGAATTTAGGATAGGATCCTGGGTCTCATAAAAGGAATCTGCCCAGGGCCTAGGTTCTCCCCTCAGGTAGGACAGTATAGTAAGCACCTTGCTCCTATCAGTAGCATAGGTCCTGGGTCGCAAATCAAACAATAATAGACAGGCATTTCTAAACTGTCTGTAAGTGGAGCGGTCTCCAGAAAACTTCTCTGGGTATGAGACCTGTGGTTCAGCCTGGTGGTCAGTTCCAGAATTTCTGTTTGATAAAACTTCCCTTAAACAGGCTTTGAGGCTCTGGTTCTCTACCTGTAACTCTCTGAAAGCCTGGGTCAAGTTATCTAAACGTTGATTAAGGCTGTTAAGTTGGGGGGTCACATCAGATGGCTCCATTATATAGGGCTGGTTTATTATGTAATATCTCTGGTACGGTCTGGAATTAACGAGGCCTATAACCAGGTTAGATAAATTGTGGAGTGTTACAAGTGGTTAAGTGTGCTTGCTAGTGAGTAAACACAAACTTAATCACTTGTGGTAATGTAGCCAGAGTGATAAGACCCAGTAATATGAGCAGTATTAATGAGCTTTATAATAGGCAAACGTTAAATTAGCAGTACAGCGTACTACAGAAACTTGAGGGTTGTTTCTGTATGGATAATCTATAAAGTCAGTATGTCTAGAGACAGGAGTAATGTGTAACCTAGACCGGACTGAGCGTAACTGTGATGATATTGTTTCATGCAGATGCAGATTAGATTATTGCAGAGACAGAGGCAAAGATGTAACACAGTCTTATGCGCTTTAAATACAGAACCTGAATTCAGTTGCTGAGCAGGAGCGTGGAATCCCTGATGTAATTGCCTGAATCCCCAGCAAGTTGTGAGAGCGTGCAGCGTGGTTAGGGCTCCGAGTAGCAGGAAGTGTGCTGGCGTGTCTGTTTAGACAGAGCAAGTTGCGGTCTGAGAGGTAGTGAGTTTCGGCGCTGCGGTGACGTCAGCGCCTGTGGCAGCGTGAAGCAAAAGCTGCCTGTAGTTGCAGAGATTTCACTGAAGAAGAGAAATTTCCTTTTGTGGACAAGGTAAGGAGTTAAGCTGCTTTACTTTAGCTATAAACTTCAATAAACCAGCAAAGCATCATGGTTGAAGGGAGAATAAATAGGGAACCTGATCAGCTCAATTGAAATAAAAGGTGGTATGACAGGTTAGATACGCTGTGTAAGGTGGAATGGACTTAGACATGACAATAGTACATGTACTGACTGAGTGTATAACTAATGTGCATAGACTATATAGTGCATACACTGAATGTATAAGAAATATGCTTGCCTATATAGTACATGTAGTGAGTGTATAAGGAATGTGCATAGACTATATAGTACATGTACTGAGTGTATAAGTAATGTGCGTAGACTATATAGTGCATACACTGAATGTATAAGCAATATGCTTGCCTATATAGTACATGTAGTGAGTGTATATGTAATGTGCCTAGCCTATATAGTACATGTAGTGAGTGTATAAGTAATGTGCATAGACTATATAGTGCATGTACTGAGTGTATAAGCAACATCCATAGACTGTACAGGGAGTGCAGAATTATTAGGCAAGTTGTATTTTTGAGGATTAATTTTATTATTGAACAACAACCATGTTCTCAATGAACCCAAAAAACTCATTAATATCAAAGCTCAATAGTTTTGGAAGTAGTTTTTAGTTTGTTTTTAGTTATAGCTATTTTAGGGGGATATCTGTGTGTGCAGGTGACTATTACTGTGCATAATTATTAGGCAACTTAACAAAAAACAAATATATACCCAATTCAATTATTTATTTTTACCAGTGAAACCAATATAACATCTCAACATTCACAAATATACATTTCTGACATTCAAAAACAAAACAAAAACAAATCAGTGACCAATATAGCCACCTTTCTTTGCAAGGACACTCAAAAGCCTGCCATCCATGGATTCTTCAGTGTTTTGATCTGTTCACCATCAACATTGCGTGCAGCAGCAACCACAGCCTCCCAGACACTGTTCAGAGAGGTGTACTGTTTTCCCTCCTTGTAAATCTCACATTTGATGATGGACCACAGGTTCTCAATGGGGTTCAGATCAGGTGAACAAGGAGGCCATGTCATTAGATTTTCTTCTTTTATACCCTTTCTTGCCAGCCACGCTGTGGAGTACTCGGACGCGTGTGATGGAGCATTGTCCTGCATGAAAATCATGTTTTTCTTGAAGGATGCAGACTTCTTCCTGTACCACTGCTTGAAGAAGGTGTCTTCCAGAAACTGGCAGTAGGACTGGGAGTTGAGCTTGACTCCATCCTCAACCCGAAAAGGCCCCACAAGCTCATCTTTGATGATACCAGCCCAAACCAGTACTCCACCTCCACCTTGCTGGCGTCTGAGTCGGACTGGAGCTCTCTGCCCTTTACCAATCCAGCCATGGGCCCATCCATCTGGCCCATCAAGACTCACTCTCATTTCATCAGTCCATAAAACCTTAGAAAAATCAGTCTTGAGATATTTCTTGGCCCAGTCTTGACGTTTCAGCTTGTGTGTCTTGTTCAGTGGTGGTCGTCTTTCAGCCTTTCTTACCTTGGCCATGTCTCTGAGTATTGCACACCTTGTGCTTTTGGGCACTCCAGTGATGTTGCAGCTCTGAAATATGGCCAAACTGGTGGCAAGTGGCATCTTGGCAGCTGCACACTTGACTTTTCTCAGTTCATGGGCAGTTATTTTGCGCCTTGGTTTTTCCACACGCTTCTTGCGACCCTGTTGACTATTTTGAATGAAATGCTTGATTGTTCGATGATCACGCTTCAGAAGCTTTGCAATTTTAAGAGTGCTGCATCCCTCTGCAAGATATCTCACTATTTTTTACTTTTCTGAGCCTGTCAAGTCCTTCTTTTGACCCATTTTGCCAAAGAAAAGGAAGTTGCCTAATAATTATGCACACCTGATATAGGGTGTTGATGTCATTAGACCACACCCCTTCTCATTACAGAGATGCACATCACCTAATATGCTTAATTGGTAGTAGGCTTTCGAGCCTATACAGCTTGGAGTAAGACAACATGCATAAAGAGGATGATGTGGTCAAAATACTCATTTGCCTAATAATTCTGCACTCCCTGTATAGTGCATGCAGTGAGTGTATAATTAATGTGCATAGCCTATATAGTACATGTAGTGAGTGTATAAGTAATGTGCATAGACTATATAGTGCATGTACTGAGTGTATAAGCAATATGCATAGACTATATAGTGCATGCACTGAGTGTATAAGCAATGTGAATAAACTATATAGTGCATGTACTGAGTGTATAAGTAATGTGCAAAGACTTTATAGTGCATGCACTGAGTGTATAAGTAATGTGAATAAACTATATAGTGCATGTACTGAGTGTATAAGTAAAGTGCAAAGATTTTATAGTGCATGCACTGAGTGTATAAGCAATGTGAATAAACTATATAGTGCATGTACTGAGTGTATAAGTAATGTGCAAAGACTTTATAGTGCATGCACTGAGTGTATAAGTAATGTGCATAGACTATATAGTACATGCACTGAGTGTATAAGTAATGTGCATAGACTATATAATACATGCACTGAGTGTATAAGTAATGTGCATAGACTATATAGTACATGCACTGAGTGTATAAGTAATGTGCATAGACTATATAGTGCATGCACTGAGTGTAATAAGTAATGTGCATAGACTATATAGTGCATGCACTGAGTGTAATAAGTAATGTGAATAGACTATATAGTACATGTACTGAGTGTATAAACAATATGCAAAGCCTATATAATGCATGCACCGAGTGTATAAGTAATGTGCATAGACTATATAGTGCATGCGCTGAGTGTATAAGCAATGTGTGTAGCCTATATAGTACATGCGCTGAGTGTATAAGGAATGTGCATAGCCTATATAGTGCATGCACTGAGTGTATAAGTAATGTGCATAAACTATATAGTGCATGTGTTGAGTGTATAAGCAATACAACAGTAAATTCTATAGGTAAGATTTTTAATGAGAGGGATCTGTTTCAATAAGGGTCTTAGCAGCCGTTATTGTGAAGGAAAACTGAATGATTTTAAAGGGCCATGATACCCAAATGTTGAAACACTTGAAAGTGATGCAGCATAGCTGTAAAAAGCTGACTAGAAAATATTACCTGAACATCTCTATGTAAAAAATATAGATATTTTACCTCAAAAGTTCCTCAGTAGTCACATCCCATTGTAAACGACTTCTAAGCAGCAAATCATTATGTCTGTCCCGGGACAGCCGAAGGATTGAGGCTCGTGCACTCTCATGTTATTTCCCTATTCAGTTTAAGGATGTTTACTATGAAATCTCATGAGAGTTAAATGAAATCTCATGAGATCACAGTAAAAGAGTTCATGACCTCAGCACTGCTGATGCTGATTGGCTGCTGTTCATTTCTTCATTTTTTTTTTTCCTGCAGCTGAGTATAACTTTTTACACAGAACTTACTCTGCTGAGCTGAGGAAATTGTGAGGTAAAATATCTTCTTTTTTAGATGCTCAGGTGATATTTTTCTGTCAGCTTTTTACAGTTATACTGCATCAGTTTCAAGTGATTTAGCATACATATGAATATTATGTCCCTTTAATATAGAAAGAAGCTTAATCTTACAACAAAAGTAAATGTCATCTATTTAGCTAAATTTATACTACACAGAGGTATGTTTAATTGAGCCAACAGAAATGCTAATTTCATGTCATTTTAAGACACTTTCCGTTGCTCCAGCCCTCTCTTTAAACTACCTCTGAATCTCTCCCCTTCCCCACGCCTCTACATTTCTGGGCAGATTATATACAAATTCATATCACATTTTCTCTCTTCAAAATCTCCTGTTGACCTGTTGCAATCTGGCTTCCATCTCCAACACTTCACTGAAACTGCCATCACAAAGGTAACAAATTACCTGTGTAATACCAGTTCTCCCAGCTACAGTAAGCTTTCTAGATCTATCTGCAGACTTGTATACCATTGGCCAGCCACTACTGCTCCAAACCCTCAAATCCATCGTCATTTGTTACACATATCTGCCAAGGTTTTCTTGCTATCTCTCTCTAACTGTACCTTCAGGGTGTCCTCTTTCTCTTTACCAAGTTCTCTGTTTGGGTGCCTCAAGGCTCAGTTCTAGGTCTCCTTATTTTATCCGTCTGCACATTATCTCTAGTTTCCTTAAAGGGATAGTCTAGTCAAAATTAAACTTTCATGATTCAGATAGAACAAGCAATTTTAAGCAACTTTCTATCTTTATTTTAAAAAGCAAGAATGTAAGCTTAGGAGCCAGCCCATTTTTGGTTCAGCACCTGGGTAGTGTTTGCTGATTGGTGTCTAAATGTAGCTACCAATTAGCAAGCACTACTCAGATGCTAAATCAAAAATGGGCTGGCTCCTAATCTAACATTCCTGCTTTTTCAAATAAAAATACCAAGAGAACCAAGACAAATTGATAATAGGAGTAAATTACAAAATTACTTAAAATTGCATGCTCTATCGGGATCATAAAAGTTTAATTTTGACTAGACTATCCCTTTAATCAAGTCTTGCATGCTTTAGTATCATCTGCATCGTGATGACACCCATATCCACCTCTCTACACCAGACATATCCTCTTCCAGGCTAACTTATGTCATCAACTACTTGCCTAGCAACATCTCTATAACTCAGCTCCTTTTATTTACCTTCCTATTGATCTTCTTCTAGTCTCCCCACTTCCAAAAATTCCATTACTATAAATAACTCTGCCAACATCTCAACCCCAATGCCTTGGGGACACATTTGACTTAGAACCATTTGCACCTCCTTAGCTTACTCCTGCCATTTCTGCCAATATCTCCATGATTAGTAACTTCCTCACACACGACACAACTAATCCACTCACTCATTAGTGCCTTGCTCAGAAGGATTTGCCTTTAGTTCTTAAAGTGTTAAGTCTTCCTTAAAATCATATCTGTTAAGTGATTCATACATTGAGATTGTTCTCCTGTATCTGTTCCCCCTCCAACTCTCTCATCTACATCCTTTAGAATGCAAATTCAAAAGTCCATCTGTCTTGTTGATCATCTTATGACAGTGACTCACAGTTATTACCCTTTACTCTTTATATTTCATATAAATGTATTTTAAGTGAATGTCAACTTTCATGAATCAGTGCCCAGTTTTTAAAAAAAACTATTAAAAACAGAGGCACTTTCATTCAGGAAAGTTTACATTGCACCGGATTTTACAAATACTTACCTTCTTCTCCTGAAACACCGGATTGCCGATCCCACGCCTACAGCTCCTCGGTACTTCATCAGCAATGACGAAATCAGCTCTCTACAATCACGGCTCCCCCCCCTGGAGCGTTCATCTGGTGGGGCCATGCCGTGATTGGAGGAAGCTGGTTTCGTCATTGCTGTGTTAGTACAGCAGGTAGAAGCAGGCGGGGCGATCAGCGATCCGGTGTTTCAGGAGAAGAAGGTAAGTATTTGTAAAATCCGGTGCAATGTAAACTTTCATGAATGAAAGTGCCCCTGTTTTAAATAGTTTTTCTAAAAACCGGGCACTGATTCATGAAAGTTGACATTCACTTTAACTCTTTTACTCTCTATATATATATCTCTATCTATATCTATATATATACATATATACACACACACACACACTAATAATTATTAATATAGGAAATTGTGTGCATTGTCATTATACAAGACTATGGGCGAGATTACATATACGGCGTAGGTTTCAGCGCAAGTGCTGAAACCCCCGTCGCCCATAAGTTCACCTCGCACATCGGGTAAATCACATATACGGCGCCAGCAGATCATATACTGCCATTAGTCTGATAAACTGACGAGGTTCAGAAATGTTAGTAAATACACATTTCTGGAGTAGCCAGTGATTTACGGCAGTATATGAACTGCTGGCGCCTAAGTAAATATAAAAAAAGTTAAAATCGCTCATAAAAATCTAACCCGCCTCCCAAAAATTATACCGACACGTCAAAATTCCTATATCCGCCATCCCCCCACATCACAACTACTAATAAAAGTATTAACCCCTAAACCGCCAACCCCCCACATTGTTATCCATTATCTGCCTAATAAAGTTATTAACCCTAATCCGCCAATATAAACCTATTAACCTCTAAACTGCCAACCCCCCACAACACAAAGTACCTAATTAACCTATTAACCCTGCTTTTATTAATTCCTTTTTATTTATTTTATTTTATTAATTCCTGTTTTTCAAATAAAGATAGCAAGAGAACAAAGAAAAATAGATAATAGGAGTAAATTAGATAGTTGCTTAAAATTGTATGCTCTATCTGAATTATGAAAGAAAAAATGTGGGTTTAGTGTCCCTTTAAACAGTTTTCAACATATAGACATATTGATACCCTTGATCATTATACAGGGCAACATTTTCATTATCTTTATAAAGATACTCTATATCCTTATATTGTATGTTCATTGTCTGTTTAAGGGTACACTACATTATTATTTATTATACAGTATATATACAAATAGCTACATAATTTTAGTAAGCAATGTATTTTTTTTACCAGTCTACTCTACATCAGGCTTGTTAAACAATGCATCCTCCAAGGCATTTTATTTGCCCTTTCACTCAGTCAAAAAGAAAAAAATGCTTATTACTTTGATATTAAAATGACATTATTTTGTTTCAAGCAGCCACTTTATACTGAAAGAGGAGCAGGAGACCAACAATAAGAGGAAATCCTGTAAGTGTGTCTGGATCCGTAGAACAACATGAGAACCTCATTTTACCAAGTTGCCAGGCGTCTGTGTGAGCCAAAACACATGTATCAGTTGAAGTAATTGCTTATTAGTAGTTCGATATATATATATTTACGGCTAGATTTGGAGTTTGGCGGTAAAAGGGCTGTTAACGCTCCGCGGGTTTTTTTCTGGCCGCACCATAAATTTAACTCTGGTATCGAGAGTTCAAACAAATGCTGCGTTAGGCTCCAAAAAAGGAGCGTAGAGCATATTTACCGCAAATGCAACTCTCGATACCAGAGTTGCTTACGGACGCGGCCGGCCTCAAAAACGTGCTCGTGCACGATTCTCCCATAGGAAACAATGGGGCTGTTTGAGCTGAAAAAAAACCTAACACCTGCAAAAAAGCAGCGTTCAGCTCCTAACGCAGCCCCATTGTTTCCTATGGGGAAACACTTCCTACGTCTGCACCTAACACTCTAACATGTACCCCGAGTCTAAACACCCCTAGCCTTACACTTATTAACCCCTAATCTGCCGCCCCCGCTATCGCTGACCCCTGCATTACACTTTTAAACCCCTAATCTGCCGCTCCGTAAACCGCCGCCACCTACGTTATCCCTATGTACCCCTAATCTGCTGCCCTAACATCGCCGACCCCTATGTTATATTTATTAACCCCTAATCTGCCCCCCACAACGTCGCCGACACCTACCTACACTTATTAACCCCTAATCTGCCGAGCGGACCTGAGCGCTACTATAATAAAGTTATTAACCCCTAATCCGCCTCACTAACCCTATCATAAATAGTATTAACCCCTAATCTGCCCTCCCTAACATCGCCGACACCTACCTTCAATTATTAACCCCTAATCTGCCGACCGGAGCTCACCGCTATTCTAATAAATGTATTAACCCCTAAAGCTAAGTCTAACCCTAACACTAACACCCCCCTAAGTTAAATATAATTTTTATCTAACGAAATAAATTAACTCTTATTAAATAAATGATTCCTATTTAAAGCTAAATACTTACCTGTAAAATAAATCCTAATATAGCTACAATATAAATTACATTTATATTATAGCTATTTTAGGATTAATATTTATTTTACAGGTAACTTTGTATTTATTTTAACCAGGTACAATAGCTATTAAATAGTTAAGAACTATTTAATAGTTACCTAGTTAAAATAATTACAAATTTACCTGTAAAATAAATCCTAACCTAAGATATAATTAAACCTAACACTACCCTATCAATAAAATAATTAAATAAACTACCTACAATTACCTACAATTAACCTAACACTACACTATCAATAAATTAATTAAACACAATTGCTACAAATAAATACAATTAAATAAACTATCTAAAGTACAAAAAATAAAAAAGAACTAAGTTACAGAAAATAAAAAAATATTTACAAACATAAGAAAAATATTACAACAATTTTAAACTAATTACACCTACTCTAAGCCCCCTAATAAAATAACAAAGACCCCCAAAATAAAAAATTCCCTACCCTATTCTAAAATACAAAAATTACAAGCTCTTTTACCTTACCAGCCCTGAACAGGGCCCTTTGCGGGGCATGCCCCAAGAATTTCAGCTCTTTTGCATGTAAAAAAAAACATACAATACCCCCCCCCCAACATTACAACCCACCACCCACATACCCCTAATCTAACCCAAACCCCCTTAAATAAACCTAACACTAATCCCCTGAAGATCTTCCTACCTTGTCTTCACCATCCAGGTATCACCGATCCGTCCTGGCTCCAAGATCTTCATCCAACCCAAGCGGGGGTTGGCGATCCATAATCCGGTGCTCCAAAGTCTTCCTCCTATCCGGCAAGAAGAGGACATCCGGACCGGCAAACATCTTCTCCAAGCGGCATCTTCTATGTTCTTCCATCCGATGACGACCGGCTCCATATTGAAGACCTCCAGCGCGGATCCATCCTCTTCTTCCGACGACTAGACGACGAATGACGGTTCCTTTAAGGGACATCATCCAAGATGGCGTCCCTCGAATTCCGATTGGCTGATAGGATTCTATCAGCCAATCGGAATTAAGGTAGGAATATTCTGATTGGCTGATGGAATCAGCCAATCAGAATCAAGTTCAATCCGATTGGCTGATCCAATCAGCCAATCAGATTGAGCTCGCATTCTATTGGCTGATCGGAACAGCCAATAGAATGCGAGCTCAATCTGATTGGCTGATTGGATCAGCCAATCGGATTGAACTTGATTCTGATTGGCTGATTCCATCAGCCAATCAGAAAATTCCTACCTTAATTCCGATTGGCTGATAGAATCCTATCAGCCAATCGGAATTCGAGGGACGCCATCTTGGATGACGTCCCTTAAAGGAACCGTCATTCGTCGTCTAGTCGTCGGAAGAAGAGGATGGATCCGCGCTGGAGGTCTTCAAGATGGAGCCGGTCGTCATCGGATGGAAGAACATAGAAGATGCCGCTTGGAGAAGATGTTTGCCGGTCCGGATGTCCTCTTCTTGCCGGATAGGAGGAAGACTTTGGAGCACCGGATTATGGATCGCCAACCCCCGCTTGGGTTGGATGAAGATCTTGGAGCCAGGACGGATCGGTGATACCTGGATGGTGAAGACAAGGTAGGAAGATCTTCAGGGGATTAGTGTTAGGTTTATTTAAGGGGGTTTGGGTTAGATTAGGGGTATGTGGGTGGTGGGTTGTAATGTTGGGGGGGGGGTATTGTATGTTTTTTTTTACATGCAAAAGAGCTGAAATTCTTGGGGCATGCCCCGCAAAGGGCCCTGTTCAGGGCTGGTAAGGTAAAAGAGCTTGTAATTTTTGTATTTTAGAATAGGGTAGGGAATTTTTTATTTTGGGGGTCTTTGTTATTTTATTAGGGGGCTTAGAGTAGGTGTAATTAGTTTAAAATTGTTGTAATATTTTTCTTATGTTTGTAAATATTTTTTTATTTTCTGTAACTTAGTTCTTTTTTATTTTTTGTACTTTAGATAGTTTATTTAATTGTATTTATTTGTAGCAATTGTGTTTAATTAATTTATTGATAGTGTAGTGTTAGGTTAATTGTAGGTAATTGTAGGTAGTTTATTTAATTATTTTATTGATAGGGTAGTGTTAGGTTTAATTATATCTTAGGTTAGGATTTATTTTACAGGTAAATTTGTAATTATTTTAACTAGGTAACTATTAAATAGTTCTTAACTATTTAATAGCTATTGTACCTGGTTAAAATAAATACAAAGTTACCTGTAAAATAAATATTAATCCTAAAATAGCTATAATATAAATGTAATTTATATTGTAGCTATATTAGGATTTATTTTACAGGTAAGTATTTAGCTTTAAATAGGAATCATTTATTTAATAAGAGTTAATTTATTTCGTTAGATAAAAATTATATTTAACTTAGGGGGGTGTTAGTGTTAGGGTTAGACTTAGCTTTAGGGGTTAATACATTTATTAGAATAGCGGTGAGCTCCGGTCGGCAGATTAGGGGTTAATAATTGAAGGTAGGTGTCGGCGATGTTAGGGAGGGCAGATTAGGGGTTAATACTATTTATGATAGGGTTAGTGAGGCGGATTAGGGGTTAATAACTTTATTATAGTAGCGCTCAGGTCCGCTCGGCAGATTAGGGGTTAATAAGTGTAGGTAGGTGTCGGCGACGTTGTGGGGGGCAGATTAGGGGTTAATACTATTTATGATAGGGTTAGTGAGGCGGATTAGGGGTTAATAACTTTATTATAGTAGCGCTCAGGTCCGCTCGGCAGATTAGGGGTTAATAAGTGTAGGTAGGTGTCGGCGACGTTGTGGGGGGCAGATTAGGGGTTAATAAATATAACATAGGGGTCGGCGATGTTAGGGGCAGCAGATTAGGGGTACATAGGGATAACGTAGGTGGCGGCGATTTGCGGTCGGAAGATTAGGGGTTAATTATTTTAAGTAGCTTGCGGCGACGTTGTGGGGGGCAAGTTAGGGGTTAATAAATATAATATAGGGGTCGGCGGGGTTAGGGGCAGCAGATTAGGGGTACATAAGTATAACGTAGGTGGCGGTCGGCAGATTAGGGGTTAAAAATTTTAATCGAGTGGCGGCGATGTGGGGGGACCTCGGTTTAGGGGTACATAGGTAGTTTATGGGTGTTAGTGTACTTTAGGGTACAGTAGTTAAGAGCTTTATAAACCGGCGTTAGCCAGAAAGCTCTTAACTCCTGCTTTTTTCAGGCGGCTGGAATCTTGTCGTTAGAGCTCTAACGCTCACTGCAGAAACGACTCTAAATACCAGCGTTAGAAAGATCCCATTGAAAAGATAGGCTACGCAAATGGCGTAGGGGGATCTGCGGTATGGAAAAGTCGCGGCTGTAAAGTGAGCGTTAGACCCTTTAATCACTGACTCCAAATACCAGCGGGCGGCCAAAACCAGCGTTAGGAGCCTCTAACGCTGGTTTTGACGGCTACCGCCGAACTCTAAATCTAGGCCTTAGTTTTTTACATTTCCTCACAAGCCCCCTAAGTGTAAAGTTCTAATGCAGCTCTTTATGTGGTCTGTACATTTTACAGTACATTGTGTATATTATCTGTATATAGACAATCAGCACCATTATACAGTGTAATGTGTATATTATCTGTATATAGACAATCAGCATCATTATACAGTGTAATGTGTATATTATCTGTATATAGACAATCAGCACCATTATACAGTGTAATGTGTACATTATCTATATATAGACAATCAGCACCATTATACAGTGTAATGTGTACATTATCTGTATATAGACAATCAGCATCATTATACAGTGTAATGTGTACATTATCTGTATATAGACAATCAGCACCATTATACAGTGTAATGTGTATATTATATGTATATAGACAATCAGCATCATTATACAGTGTAATGTGTATATTATATGTATATAGACAATCAGCATCATTATACAGTGTAATGTGTACATTATCTGTATATAGACAATCAGCATCATTATACAGTGTAATGTGTATATTATATGTATATAGACAATCAGCACCATTATACAGTGTAATGTGTATATTATATGTATATAGACAATCAGCACCATTATACAGTGTAATGTGTACATTATCTGTATATAGACAATCAGCACCATTATACAGTGTAATGTGTATATTATCTGTATATAGACAATCAGCACCATTATACAGTGTAATGTGTACATTATCTGTATATAGACAATCAGCACCATTATACAGTGTAATGTGTACATTATCTGTATATAGACAATCAGCACCATTATACAGTGTAATGTGTACATTATCTGTATATAGACAATCAGCACCATTATACAGTGTAATGTGTATATTATCTGTATATAGACAATCAGCATCATTATACAGTGTAATGTGTATATTATATGTATATAGACAATCAGCATCATTATACAGTGTAATGTGTATATTATCTGTATATAGACAATCAGCACCATTATACAGTGTAATGTGTATATTATCTGTATATAGACAATCAGCACCATTATACAGTGTAATGTGTACATTATCTGTATATAGACAATCAGCACCATTATACAGTGTAATGTGTACATTATATGTATATAGACAATCAGCACCATTATACAGTGTAATGTGTACATTATCTGTATATAGACAATCAGCACCATTATACAGTGTAATGTGTATATTATCTGTATATAGACAATCAGCACCATTATACAGTGTAATGTGTACATTATCTGTATATAGACAATCAGCACCATTATACAGTGTAATGTGTACATTATCTGTATATAGACAATCAGCACCATTATACAGTGTAATGTGTACATTATCTGTATATAGACAATCAGCACCATTATACAGTGTAATGTGTATATTATCTGTATATAGACAATCAGCATCATTATACAGTGTAATGTGTATATTATATGTATATAGACAATCAGCATCATTATACAGTGTAATGTGTATATTATCTGTATATAGACAATCAGCACCATTATACAGTGTAATGTGTATATTATCTGTATATAGACAATCAGCACCATTATACAGTGTAATGTGTACATTATCTGTATATAGACAATCAGCACCATTATACAGTGTAATGTGTACATTATCTGTATATAGACAATCAGCACCATTATACAGTGTAATGTGTACATTATCTGTATATAGACAATCAGCATCATTATACAGTGTAATGTGTATATTATATGTATATAGACAATCAGCACCATTATACAGTGTAATGTGTATATTATATGTATATAGACAATCAGCACCATTATACAGTGTAATGTGTACATTATCTGTATATAGACAATCAGCACCATTATACAGTGTAATGTGTACATTATCTGTATATAGACAATCAGCACCATTATACAGTGTATTGTGTACATTATCTGTATATAGACAATCAGCACCATTATACAGTGTAATGTGTATATTATCTGTATATAGACAATCAGCATCATTATACAGTGTAATGTGTATATTATATGTATATAGACAATCAGCACCATTATACAGTGTAATGTGTATATTATCTGTATATAGACAATCAGCATCATTATACAGTGTAATGTGTATATTATATGTATATAGACAATCAGCACCATTATACAGTGTAATGTGTATATTATATGTATATAGACAATCAGCATCATTATACAGTGTAATGTGTATATTATCTGTATATAGACAATCAGCACCATTATACAGTGTAATGTGTACATTATCTGTATATAGACAATCAGCATCATTATACAGTGTAATGTGTACATTATCTGTATATAGACAATCAGCATCATTATACAGTGTAATGTGTATATTATATGTATATAGACAATCAGCACCATTATACAGTGTAATGTGTATATTATATGTATATAGACAATCAGCATCATTATACAGTGTAATGTGTATATTATATGTATATAGACAATCAGCACCATTATACAGTGTAATGTGTATATTATATGTATATAGACAATCAGCATCATTATACAGTGTAATGTGTATATTATATGTATATAGACAATCAGCACCATTATACAGTGTAATGTGTATATTATATGTATATAGACAATCAGCATCATTATACAGTGTAATGTGTATATTATATGTATATAGAAAATCAGCACCATTATACAGTGTAATGTGTACATTATCTGTATATAGACAATCAGCACCATTATACAGTGTAATGTGTACATTATCTGTATATAGACAATCAGCACCATTATACAGTGTAATGTGTACATTATCTGTATATAGACAATCAGCATCATTATACAGTGTAATGTGTATATTATATGTATATAGACAATCAGCACCATTATACAGTGTAATGTGTATATTATATGTATATAGACAATCAGCATCATTATACAGTGTAATGTGTATATTATATGTATATAGACAATCAGCATCATTATACAGTGTAATGTGTACATTATCTGTATATAGACAATCAGCACCATTATACAGTGTAATGTGTACATTATCTGTATATAGACAATCAGCATCATTATACAGTGTAATGTGTATATTATATGTATATAGACAATCAGCACCATTATACAGTGTAATGTGTATATTATATGTATATAGACAATTAGCACCATTATACAGTGTAATGTGTATATTATCTGTATATAGACAATCAGCACCATTATACAGTGTAATGTGTACATTATCTGTATATAGACAATCAGCACCATTATACAGTGTAATGTGTACATTATCTGTATATAGACAATCAGCACCATTATACAGTGTAATGTGTATATTATCTGTATATAGACAATCAGCACCATTATACAGTGTAATGTGTATATTATATGTATATAGACAATCAGCACCATTATACAGTGTAATGTGTACATTATCTGTATATAGACAATCAGCACCATTATACAGTGTAATGTGTATATTATATGTGTATAGACAATCAGCACCATTATACAGTGTAATGTGTATATTATATGTATATAGACAATCAGCACCATTATACAGTGTAATGTGTACATTATCTGTATATAGACAATCAGCACCATTATACAGTGTAATGTGTACATTATCTGTATATAGACAATCAGCACCATTATACAGTGTAATGTGTATATTATATGTATATAGACAATCAGCATCATTATACAGTGTAATGTGTATATTATCTGTATATAGACAATCAGCACCATTATACAGTGTAATGTGTATATTATCTGTATATAGACAATCAGCATCATTATACAGTGTAATGTGTACATTATCTGTATATAGACAATCAGCACCATTATACAGTGTAATGTGTACATCAGTGATTTTCAACATTTTTTTTGCCGTGGCACACTTTTTTACATTAAAAAATCCTGTGGCACACCACCATCCCAAAATTTTACAAAATCACACATTGTAGACTAATATAATATATATATATACACGCACACTGTACTGTGCTGTCATGCCATGCCTCCTACAAACTATACATGACATATTGGCATTCACAAACAATTATAATGATTGTCTGGGAATGAATGTCAATATGTCATGGTTGTAAATGATGCCTGATGAGCCTGTCACATACCTCCCAATATTTCAAAATTTGAAAGAGGGACACCCCCGCTGGCTGGAACTGTTCTGGAGGAGGAGCAAAGCTGCGCCAGCATGCATGGGGGATTGAAGTGTTGCGGCGTGTAGAGCCGGCACTAGACACGTGTTGTGGTGGGTGGGGGTTCCTTCCAAGTGTGAACACGGGTTAGGGAAGTGAGCTGCCGCTGCCCTGTTACCCTCAGTCATCATCTCACTCAAAATAAAAAAACGGCCCAGAAAAAAAAACAAGCAAAATTTTAAAAATATGTCACACTGTTGTCAGTCTGCTGCGGCACACCTGAGGATCTCTCACGGCACACTGGTTGAAAAACACTGGTGTACATTATCTGTATATAGACAATCAGCATCATTATACAGTGTAATGTGTATATTATATGTATATAGACAATCAGCATCATTATACAGTGTAATGTGTATATTATATGTATATAGACAATCAGCATCATTATACAGTGTAATGTGTATATTATATGTATATAGACAATCAGCATCATTATACAGTGTAATGTGTATATTATATGTATATAGACAATCAGCATCATTATACAGTGTAATGTGTATATTATATGTATATAGACAATCAGCATCATTATACAGTGTAATGTGTATATTATCTGTATATAGACAATCAGCATCATTATACAGTGTAATGTGTATATTATCTGTATATAGACAATCAGCATTATTATACAGTGTAATGTGTACATTATCTGTATATAGACAATCAGCATCATTATACAGTGTAATGTGTACATTATCTGTATATAGACAATCAGCACCATTATACAGTGTAATGTGTACATTATCTGTATATAGACAATCAGCATCATTATACAGTGTAATGTGTACATTATCTGTATATAGACAATCAGCATCATTATACAGTGTAATGTGTACATAATCAGCACCATTATACAGTGTAATGTGTACATAATCAGCACCATTATACAGTGTAATGTGTACATTATTTGTATATAGACAAACCGCATCATTATACAGTGTAATGTGTATATTATATGTATATAGACAATCAGCATCATTATACAGTGTAATGTGTATATTATCTGTATATAGACAATCAGCATCATTATACAGTGTAATGTGTACATTATCTGTATATAGACAATCAGCATCATTATACAGTGTAATGTGTACATTATCTGTATATAGACAATCAGCATCATTATACAGTGTAATGTGTACATAATCAGCACCATTATACAGTTTAATGTGTACATTATCTGTATATAGACAAGCAACATCATTATACAGTGTAATGTGTATATTTTCTGTATGTAGACAATCAGCATCATTATACAGTGTAATTTGTACATAATCAGCAACATTATACAGTGTAATGTGTATATTATCTGTATGTAGACAATTGGCACCATTATACAATGTAATGTGTACATTATCTGTATATAGACAATCAGCATCATTATACAGTGTAATGTGTATATTATATGTATATAGACAATCAGCATCATTATACCGTGTAATGTGTATATTATATGTATATAGACAATCAGCATCACTATACAGTGTAATGTGTACATTATATTTATATAGCAACACTATACAGTGTAATGTGTATATTATATGTATATAGACAATCAGCACCATTATACAGTGTAATGTGTACATTATCTGTATATAGACAATCAGCATTATTATACAGTGTAATGTGTACATTATCTGTATATAGACAATCAGCAACATGATACAGTGCAATGTGTATATTATATGTATATAGATAATCAGCATCATTATACAGTGTAAAGTATATATTATATGTATATAGATAATCAGCATCATTATACAGTGTAAAGTGTATATTATATGTATATAGACAATCAGCATTATTATACAGTGTAAAGTATATATTATATGTATATAGACAATCAGCATCTTTATACAGTGTAATGTGTATATTATATGTATATAGACAATCAGCATCATTATACAGTGCAATATGTACATTATATTTATATAGACATTCAGCATCATTATACAGTGCAATATGTACATTATATTTATATAGACAATCAGCAACATTATACAGTGCAATATGTACATTATATTTATATAGACAATCAGCATCATTATACAGTGCAATATGTACATTATATTTATATAGACATTCAGCATCATTATACAGTGCAATATGTACATTATATAGACAATCAGCAACATTATACAGTGCAATGTGCTCATTACCAATGTATAGGTACTCATCATCATTATACAATGCAGTGTGCTCATTACCAATGTATAGGTAATCTTCATCATTATACAGTGCAATGTGTACATTATCTTTATATAGACAATTAGCATCATTATACAGTGCAATATGTACATTATATTTATATAGACATTCAGCATCATTATACAGTGCAATATGTACATTATATTTATATAGACATTCAGCATCATTATACAGTGCAATATGTACATTATATTTATATAGACATTCAGCATCATTATACAGTGCAATATGTACATTATATAGACAATCAGCAACATTATACAGTGCAATGTGCTCATTACCAATGTATAGGTACTCATCATCATTATACAATGCAGTGTGCTCATTACCAATGTATAGGTAATCTTCATCATTATACAGTGCAATGTGTACATTATCTTTATATAGACAATTAGCATCATTATAAAATGTACATTTACTATATGTTTGCTGACCCATGTCATATTTTAATGCCCAAGAAGTTGCGTGTAATATAGTGATAGCTTATATATCAGTTTGGGGTGTCATATAGGCAGCAATTTTTCTACTTAACTCCAGACCGGAGATCACAGGGGGCAAAGTAAAGGAGGTACATAGCTTGATAAACTTTTTTTTTATCTCTATGGGCTCAATGACGGTTTTCAGGGTTGCTGAATTTCGGGGAAGCACAAAGCGACTGTGGCAGCTTGCAACTGTGCCATTTCCTAGCGCCTTCACAATCAGGTAGGCTTTCAGCAGTGTATCTGCTCCATCGGTTTCCGGGTCCGGTAGCTCTCTGCGATGTCTCCCCGCAGGTGCGCTCAGCATTTCCTTCTCTTTGTGTCCCAGTGTAGCCAAGTGGGGCCAGCTAGCCGGTTCTCTCCACTGTCGTGGTGGGTAATTAGTATCAGAGACCTGCCTATATAGGGATTGCTGCAGCAAAGTACCATCTTCAAGCGCATACTGTGCAGGTCCTTCAATTGTGACTTGGGCTCCATGTTTCTTCTTTGTGGCGTGTGGGTCAGGGGTAGGGTGGTAAATCATTGTTGTGGTCGTTAGGTAGGATATACTGCTCTGCTTCGGTATAAGTCTCCTTAAGGGGATTTGGTGGATTTGTTGTCTGCGGTTGCTCTACCTGTTCCTTGCAACTGCGGGAGTCAGAGTGAAATGCTTGTTCTATTATATTGCAGAGGCGGATTCTGTGTTCCTCTAAAATTGAGATTAGTTCAGCCAAACAGATCTGATTATTCTCCATTGCTTAGTTAGTGTTGTAGATACCAGGAGGGGGGGATTCAAGGCCTCTCACTGAGGAGACTGTCCTAGGCCTCAACGCTCCTGATCGTTTGACAGAGGTGGTAGACCCAATAATGTGGTATCAATCAAAACAGCTTAATTTGCAGGCTTTGGCTATTAGGTTGTAGTAGCTGGATGGTCTTCTTAATCACTGATAAGAGACAGATTATCTGTGACCCACACAGAGCAACCAATATTGCGACCATTCAAGGTGCTGCTCAGAGACACGCCCCCCCCCCCCATATTATTATATTTTGTCTCTATCCGAACTTGTTTTATGTCCATTTAACCTCTTTTTCTCTTTTTATTACACTTGGTTCATGGGTTTAGAGTTTGGCTACAAATTATCTTATTATCTGCTCATGCAATTCCACATTTATCAGAGAATGATTTGTCAAGGGCATATACTAATTACCTTCTGTTGCTCTCACATTTACTAAAACAGATTGCTTTTTTGGCATATAATCATTAATTAATAGACTAATGGATTAGCTTTGTTATCTTCTTATCCTTTGTAACATGGTAGTTCTGTCTTCTATTCAGTACAATACAGACAGGCTTGCTCCATGAAGGACAGGCTCTGTAATTAGACCAGGTGGAATCATGGGAACCAGGTGACATTTGACAACGGTGGCACATTGGGAGAGTATGTTATGGCTAAAAGAAATGACTCTCATATGGAGCCCATCAGCTGGGTGACAGCATTCTCTTGGGTGAATATCTGTCTTTTGAACTTTAAGACTGCTGACTATTGCTGGGGTTAGACTGTAATGGACAGGGACATAAAACCCAATGTTTTTCTATCATGATTCAGACAGATTATACATTTTTAAACAACTTTCCAATTTACTTCTGTTATCAATTTTTGCTTCATTCTCTTTGTATTTTTTATTGAAGAAGCAGCAATGCACTCCTGGGTGCTAGCTGTACACATTTGTAAGCCAATGAAAATGAGCATGCAAGTTCAGCCACCAATCAGCAGCTAGCTCCAAGCTCCTTAGCCTATCCAGATATGCTTTTAAATAAAGGATACAAAGAGAGTGAAGCAAATTAGATAATAAAAGTAAATTAAAATGATATGTTCTATCTGAATCATGAAAGAAAAATTTTGGGTTTCATCTCCCTTTAACCCCTTAATGACCAAGGACGTACGCCACACGTCCTCAAAAAAAAATACAGTTAATGACCGAGGACGTGTGGCGTACGTCCTTGGTCTGGAAAGCAGCTGGAAGCGATCCTGCTCGCTTCCAGCTGCTTTCCGGTTATTGCAGTGATGCCTCGATATCGAGGCATCCTGCAATAAAACCCCCCTTGGCCATCCGATGCAGAGAGAGCCACTCTGTGGCCCTCTCTGCACCGGACATCGGTGGCCGTTATCGTTGGTGGGTGGGAGCAAGTCTGGGAGGCGGGTGGGCGGCCATCGATGTGCCGAGTGGAGTGGAGGGGGGCGGGATCGGGGGCGGGACGGACGGGAGCGCACACGGGAGCGCGCGCGTGCACGGGGGGCGGCGGGCGGGCGCATGGGGCGGGAGGGCGGCGCCCATTAAGGCAGAGGGGGAGGGTTAGAGAGCTGTTTGGTGGGGGATCAGTGAGGCTGGGGGCTAAGGGGGGATCCTACACAGCAGCATATGCAAATATGCTAACAAAGACCACACAAAAAAGCCAAAATATAGCTTTTATTTTAGTACTGGCAGAGTTTCTGCCAGTACTTAAGATGGCGGGGACAATTGTGGGGTGGGGGAGGGAAGAGAGCTGTTTGGGAGGGATCAGGGGGTCTCATGTTTCAGGTGGGAGGCTGAGCTCTACACTAAAGCTAAAATTAACCCTGCAAGCTCCCTACAAGCTACATAATTAACCCCTTCACTGCTAGCCATAATACACGTGTGAAATGCAGCGGCATTTGGCGGCCTTCTAATTACCAAAAAGCAACGCCAAAGCCATATATGTCTGCTATTTCTGAACAAATGGGATCCCAGAGAAGCATTTACAACCTTTTGTGCCATAATTGCACAAGCTGTTTGTAAAT
The DNA here is from genome assembly GCF_027579735.1 of Bombina bombina. NCBI lineage: Eukaryota > Metazoa > Chordata > Amphibia > Anura > Bombinatoridae > Bombina > Bombina bombina. The sequence continues at coordinate 128,951,972 of NC_069507.1, read as the reverse complement.
GATTTCAGTGAGAAACCTAAAATTGTAAAAAATTTAAAGTTTTTTTTAATTTGATCGCATTTGGCGGTGAAATGGTGGCATGAAATATACCAAAATTGGCCTAGATCAATACTTGGGGTTGTCTACTACACTAAAGCTAAAATTATCCCTAAAAGCTTCCTTCATGCTCCATAAGTAACCCCTTCACTGTGCAGTTAATATTTTTCTAGGGATGGAATTTGCTAGAAAATGCTGCTGATACCGGATTAATGTAAGTAAAGCCTTAAATGCAGTGATAGCGACTGGTATCAGGCTTATTAATAGAGATACATACTCTTATAAAAGTGTAATATAAAATGTTTGCTGGCATGTTTAATTGTTTTTATATATGTTTGGTGACAAAACTTATTGGGGCCTAGTTTTTTTCCACATGGTTGGTTTGATTTTTGCCTAGAAACAGTTCCTGAGGCTTTCCACTGTTGCAATATGAGTGGGAAGGGCCTAGTTTAGTGCTTTTCTGTGCAGCTAAAAATACTGACAGACATTCAGCTTCTTCCTGCATGATCCAGGACATCTCTGAAGGGCTCAAAAGGCTTCAAAGTCGTGTTTGAGGAGGATAACAATCACAGTAGACTGTGGCAGTTGTTGTGACTGTGTTTAAAAAAACGTTTTTGTCATTTATTATTCTGTTTTTGTTATTAAGGGGTTAATCATCCATTTGCAAGTGGGTGCAATGCTCTGCTGACTTGTTACATACACTGTAAGAATTTTGTTAGTGTAACTGCCTTTTTTCACTGTTATTTCAAATTTTGACAAAATTTGTTTCTCTTAAAGGCACAGTAACGTTTTTTATATTGCTTGTTAACTTGCTTTAAAGTGTTTTCCAAGCTTGCTAGTCTCATTGCTAGTCTGTACAAACATGTCTGAAACAGAGGATACTTGTTCATTATGTTTAAAAGCCATGGTGGAGCCCCATAGGAGAATGTGTACTAAATGTATTGATTTCACCTTAAACAGTAAAGATCAGTCTTTATCTATAAAAGAATTGTCACCAGAGGGGTCTGTCGAGGGGGAAGTTATGCCGACTAACTCTCCCCACGTGTCGGACCCTTCGCCTCCCGCTCAAGGGACGCACGCTAATATGGCGCCAAGTACATCAGGGATGCCCATAGCGATTACTTTGCAGGACACGGCTGCAATCATGAATAATACCCTGTCAGAGGTATTATCCAGATTGCCTGAATTGAGAGGCAAGCGCGATAGCTCTGGGGTTAGACGAGATACAGAGCGCGTAGATGCTGTAAGAGCCATGTCTGATACTGCGTCACAATATGCAGAACCTGAGGACGGAGAGCTTCAGTCTGTGGGTGACGTCTCTGAATCGGGGAGACCTGATTCAGAGATTTCTAATTTTAAATTTAAGCTTGAGAACCTCCGTGTATTGCTTGGGGAGGTATTAGCTGCTCCGAATGACTGTGACACAATTGCAGTGCCAGAGAAATTGTGTAGGCTGGATAAATACTATGCAGTGCCGGTGAGTACTGATGTTTTTTCAATACCTAAAAGGCTTACAGAAATTATTAGTAAGGAGTGGGATAGGCCCGGTGTGCCCTTTTCCCCACCTCCTATATTTAGAAAAATGTTTCCAATAGATGCCACTACACGGGACTTATGGCAGACTGTCCCTAAGGTGGAGGGAGCAGTTTCTACTTTAGCAAAGCGTACCACTATCCCGGTTGAGGACAGTTGTGCTTTTTCAGATCCAATGGATAAAAAAATTAGAGGGTTACCTTAAGAAAATGTTTATTCAACAAGGTTTTATTTTACAGCCCCTTGCATGCATTGCGCCTGTCACTGCTGCGGCGGCATTCTGGTTTGAGGCCCTGGAAGAGGCCATCCATACAGCTCCATTGGAGGAAATTATTGACAAGCTTAGAACGCTTAAGCTAGCTAACTCATTTGTTTCTGATGCCATTGTTCATTTGACAAAACTAACGGCTAAGAATTCCGGATTCGCCATCCAGGCGCGTAGGGCGCTATGGCTTATATCCTGGTCAGCTGACGTGACTTCAAAGTCTAAGTTACTCAACATTCCTTTCAAGGGGCAGACCTTATTCGGGCCTGGCTTGAAGGAAAACATTGCTGACATTACTGGAGGCAAGGGTCATACCCTTCCTCAGGACAGGGCCAAATCAAAGGCCAAACAGTTTAATTTTCGTGCCTTTCGAAATTTCAAGGCAGGAGCAGCATCAACTTCCTCCGCTTCAAAACAAGAGGGAACTGTTGCTCATTCCAGACAGGCCTGGAAACCTAACCAGTCCTGGAACAAGGGCAAGCAGGCCAGAAAACCTGCTGCTGCCCCCAAGACAGCATGAAGGAACGGCCCCCTATCCGGAAATGGATCTAGTGGGGGGCAGACTTTCTCTCTTCGCCCAGGCGTGGGCAAGAGATGTTCAGGATCCCTGGGCGTTGGAGATCATATCTCAGGGATATCTTCTGGACATCAAAGCTTCTCCTCCACAAGGGAGATTTCATCTTTCAAGGTTATCAGCAAACCAGATAAAGAAAGAGGTATTCCTAAGCTGTGTGCAAGACCTCCTAGTAATGGGAGTGATCCATCCAGTTCCGCAGACGGAACATGGACAATGGTTTTATTCAAATCTGTTTGTGGTTCCCAAGAAAGAGGGAACCTTCAGACCAATCTTGGATCTAAAGATCTTAAACAAATTCCTCAGAGTTCCATCATTCAAAATGGAAACTATTCGGACCATCCTACCCATGATCCAAGAGGGCCAGTACATGACCACAGTGGACTTAAAGGATGCCTACCTTCACATACCGATTCACAAAGATCATCATCGGTTCCTAAGGTTTGCCTTTCTAGACAGGCATTACCAATTTGTAGCTCTTCCCTTCGGGTTGGCTACAGCCCCGAGAATTTTTACAAAGATTCTGGGCTCACTTCTGGCGGTTCTAAGACCGCGAGGCATAGCGGTGGCTCCGCATCTAGACGACATCCTAATACAGGCGTCAAGCTTTCAAATTGCCAAGTCTCATACAGAGATTGTTCTGGCATTTCTGAGGTTGCATGGGTGGAAAGTGAACGTGGAAAAGAGTTCTCTATCCCCACTCACAAGAGTCTCCTTCCTAGGGACTCTTATAGATTCTGTAGAGATGAAAATTTACCTGACGGAGTCCAGGTTATCAAAACTTCTAATTGCTTGCCGTGTCCTTCATTCCATTCCACGTCCGTCAGTGGCTCAGTGCATGGAAGTAATCGGCTTAATGGTAGCGGCAATGGACATAGTGCCATTCGCTCGCCTGCATCTCAGACCGCTGCAATTATGCATGCTAGGTCAGTGGAATGGGGATTACTCAGATTTGTCCCCTCTACTAAATCTGGATCAAGAGACCAGAGATTCTCTTCTCTGGTAGCTATCTCGGGTCCATCTGTCCAAGGGTATGACCTTTCGCAGGCCAGATTGGACGATTGTAACAACAGATGCCAGCCTTCTAGGTTGGGGCGCAGTCTGGAACTCCCTGAAGGCTCAGGGATCGTGGACTCAGGAGGAGAAACTCCTCCCAATGAATATTCTGGAGTTAAGAGCAATATACAATGCTCTTCTAGCTTGGCCTCAGTTAGCAACCCTGAGGTTCATCAGATTTCAGTCGGACAACATCACGACTGTGGCTTACATCAACCATCAAGGGGGAACCAGGAGTTCCCTAGCGATGTTAGAAGTCTCAAAGATAATTCGCTGGGCAGAGTCTCACTCTTGCCACCTGTCAGCGATCCACATCCCAGGCGTAGAGAACTGGGAGGCAGATTTTCTAAGTCGTCAGACTTTTCATCCGGGGGAGTGGGAACTCCATCCGGAGGTGTTTGCTCAACTGATCCATCGTTGGGGCAAACCAGAACTGGATCTCATGGCGTCTCGCCAGAACGCCAAGCTTCCTTGTTATGGATCCAGGTCCAGGGACCCGGAAGCGACGCTGATAGATGCTTTAGCAGCTCCTTTGTTCTTCAACCTGGCTTATGTGTTTCCACCGTTTCCTCTGCTCCCTCGACTGATTGCCAAAATCAAGCAGGAGAGAGCATCAGTGATTCTGATAGCGCCTGCGTGGCCACGCAGGACCTGGTATGCAGACCTAGTGGACATGTCATCCTTTCCACCATGGACTCTGCCTCTGAGGCAGGACCTTCTAATACAAGGTCCTTTCAATCATCCAAATCTAATTTCTTTGAGACTGACTGCATGGAGATTGAACGCTTGATTCTATCAAGGCGTGGCTTCTCCAAGTCAGTCATTGATACCTTAATACAGGCACGAAAGCCTGTCACCAGGAAAATCTACCATAAGATATGGCGTAAATATCTTTATTGATGTGAATCCAAGAATTACTCATGGAGTAAGGTTAGGATTCCTAGGATATTGTCCTTTCTCCAAGAGGGTTTGGACAAAGGATTATCAGCTAGTTGTTTAAAAGGACAGATTTCTGCTTCTTCTATTCTTTTGCACAAGCGTCTGGCAGAGGTTCCAGACGTCCAGGCTTTTTGTCAGGCTTTGGTTAGAATTAAGCCTGTGTTTAAAACTGTTGCTCCCCCGTGGAGCTTAAACTTGGTTCTTAAAGTTCTTCAAGGAGTTCCGTTTGAACCCCTTCATTCCATTGATATTAAACTTTTATCTTGGAAAGTTCTGTTTTTGATGGCTATTTCCTCGGCTCGGAAAGTCTCTGAGCTATCTGCCTTACAATGTGATTCTCCTTATCTGATTTTTCATGCAGATAAGGTAGTTCTGCGTACCAAACCTGGGTTTTTACCTAAGGTAGTTTCTAACAAGAATATCAATCAAGAGATTGTTGTTCCATCATTGTGTCCTAATCCTTCTTCAAAGAAGGAACGTCTTTTACATTATCTGGACGTAGTCCGTGCCTTGAAGTTTTACTTACAAGCTACTAAAGATTTCCGCCAAACATCTTCCCTGTTTGTCGTTTACTCTGGACAGAGGAGAGGTCAAAAAGCTTCGGCAACCTCTCTTTCCTTTTGGCTTCGGAGCATAATTCGCTTAGCCTATGAGACTGCTGGACAGCAGCCCCCTGAAAAGAGCTAATATTCTACTAGAGCTGTGGCTTCCACCTGGGCCTTTAAAAATGAGGCCTCTGTTGAACAGATTTGCAAGGCTGCGACTTGGTCTTCGCTTCACACCTTTTCAAAATTTTACAAATTTGATACTTTTGCTTCTTCGGAGGCTGTTTTTGGGAGAAAGGTTCTTCAGGCAGTGGTTCCTTCCGTTTAATCCTGCCTTGTCCCTCCCATCATCCGTGTACTTTAGCTTTGGTATTGGTATCCCATAAGTAATGGATGATCCGTGGACTGGATACACTTAACAAGAGAAAACATAATTTATGCTTACCTGATAAATTTATTTCTCTTGTAGTGTATCCAGTCCACGGCCCGCCCTGTCCTTTTAAGGCAGGTCTAAATTTAATTAAACTACAGTCACCACTGCACCCTATGGTTTCTCCTTTCTCGTCTTGTTTCGTTCGAATGACTGGATATGGCAGTGAGGGGAGGAGCTATATAGCAGCTCTGCTGTGGGTGATCCTCTTGCAACTTCCTGTTGGGAAGGAGAATATCCCATAAGTAATGGATGATCCGTGGACTGGATACACTACAAGAGAAATAAATTTATCAGGTAAGCATAAATTATGTTTTATTCAGATAGAGCACACCATTTTAAACAACTTTCCAATTAACTTCCATTATCTAAATGTGCACAATCCTTTTACATGCACACTTTCTTAGGCACCAGCTACAACTGAGCATGTGGAAGATTCATTGGATATACAGTACGTAAATGCATTTTGTGATTGGCTAATGGCTGTTACATGATACATTAGGAAGGAAAATGTGTTAACATTTGCAAAATAAAACATGAAATATCAGTGAAAGCAGCAACATTTCACTATATGAAAATATAAAGTAATGCTATACAATGTAATACTGGATTCTTGGATTAAATATGTTACAAAGACCTACAATACAGCAACTGTCAGTTTAAGACTGAAAGATTAGAGTAATCTGAGATTTTAAAATCTTGCTTTATTAAAGGGACACTGAACCCAATTTTTTTCCTTCGTGATTCAGATAGAGCATGAAATTTTAAGCAACTTTCTAATTTACACCTATTATCACATTTTCTTCATTCTCTTGGTATCTTTATTTGAAATGCAAGAATGTAAGTTTAGATGCCGGCCCATTTTTGGTGAACAACCTGGGTTGTCCTTGCTGATTGGTGGATAAATTCATCCACCAATAAAAAAGTGCTGTCCAGAGGACTGAACCAAAAAAAAAGCTTAGATGCCTTCTTTTTCAAATAAAGATAGCAAGAGAACGAAGAAAAATTGATAATAGGAGTAAATTAGAAAGTTGCTTAAAATTGCATGCTCTATCTGAATCACAAAAGAAAAAAATTGGGTTCAGTGTCCCTTTAATTCAAGATATCAATTACAAAACCTCGATTGATGCATAGTTTCAGGGATATGGTCAGACTAGGCCATTAAACCGACAGATCACAGAATACTAAAAAAACAACCTACAGTGCTTGCCCCTTAAAGTGGATTTATTTACATCTACTTTAAAATATATTATATAGAAATTTGACTATTAGAAAGGTTCAATGGAGTGTTAAAAAAACACAATTTATGCTTACCTGATAAATGTATTTCTCTTGTGGTGTATCCAGTCCACTGATCATCCATTACTTGTGGGATAGTCTCCTTCCCAACAGGAAGTTGCAAGAGGACACCCCACCCACAGCAGAGCTGCTATATAGCTCCTGCCATATCCAGTCATTCGACCGAAACAAGCCGAGAAAGGAGAAACCATAGGGTGCAGTGGTGACTGTAGTTTAAATCTAAATTTTGACCTGCCTTAAACTGACAGGGCGGGCCGTGGACTGGATACACCACAAGAGAAATAAATTTATCAGGTAAGCATAAATTGTGTTTTCTCTTGTAAGGTGTATCCAGTCCACGGATCATCCATTACTTGTGGGATACCAATACCAAAGCTAAAGTACACGGATGAAGGGAGGGATAAGGTAGGTACTTAAACGGAAGGTACCACTGCCTGTAGAACCCTCCCAAAAATAGCCTCCGAAGAAGCAAAAGTATCAAATTTGTAGAATTTTGAAAAAGTATGAAGCGAAGACCAAGTCGCCGCCTTGCAAATCTGTTCAACAGAAGCCTGATTTTTAAAGGCCCAAGTGGAAGCCACAGCTCTAGTAGAATGAGCTGTAATCCTTTCAGGGGGCTGCTGTCCAGCAGTCTCATAGGCTAAGCGTATTAGCCTTCTTAGCCAAAAAGAAAGAGAGGTTGCCGAAGCCTTTTGACCTCTCCTCTGTCCAGAGTAAACAACAAACAAAGCAGATGTTTGACGAAAATCTTTAGTAGCTTGTAAGTAAAACTTTAAAGCACGGACTACGTCCAGATTATGTAAAAGACGTTCCTTCTTTGAAGAAGGATTAGGGCACAATGATGGAACAACAATCTCTTGATTGATATTCTTAGTAGATACCACCTTAAGCAAAAACCCAGGTTTTGTAAGCAGAATTACCTTATCTGCATGGAAGATCAGATAAGGAGAATCACATTGTAAAGCAGATAATTCGGAGACTCTACGAGCCGAGGAAATAGCCATCAAAAAAATAACTTTCCAAGATAAAAGTTTAATATCTATGGAATGAAGAGGTTCAAACGGAACCCCTTGAAGAACTTTAAGAACCAAGTTTAAGCTCCATGGAGGAGCAACAGGTTTAAACACAGGCTTGATTCTAACCAAAGCCTGACAAAATGCCTGAACGTCTGGAACATCTGCCAGACGCTTGTGCAAAAGAATAGACAGGGCAGAAATCTGTCCCTTTAAAGAACTAGCTGATAATCCTTTTTCCAAACCCTCTTGGAGAAAAGACAATATCCTGGGAATCCTAACCTTACTCCATGAGTAATTCTTGGATTCACACCAATAAAGATATTTACGCCATATCTTATGGTAGATTTTCCTGGTGACAGGCTTTCTTGCCTTTATTAGGGTATCAATGACTGACTCGGAGAAGCCACGCTTTGATAAAATCAAGCGTTCAATCTCCAGGCAGTCAGTCTCAGAGAAATTAGATTTGGATGATTGAAAGGACCTTGTAGTAGAAGGTCTTGTCTCAAAGGCAGAGTCCAAGGTGGAAAGGATGAGATGTCCACTAGGTCTGCATACCAGGTCCTGCGTGGCCACGCAGGTGCTATCAAGATCACGGATGCTCTCTCCTGTTTGATTTTGGCAATCAGTCGAGGGAGCAGAGGAAACGGTGGAAACACATAAGCCAGGTTGAAAGACCAAGGCGCTGCTAGAGCATCTATCAGCGTGCGCTTCTGGGTCCCTGGACCTGGAACCGTAACAAGGAAGCTTGGCATTCTGGCGAGACGCCATGAGATCCAGTTCTGGTTTTCCCCAACGATGAATCAATTGAGCAGACACCTCCGGATGGAGTTCCCACTCCCCCGGATGAAAAGTCTGACGACTTAGAAAATCCGCCTCCCAGTTCTCTACACCTGGGATATGGATCGCTGAGAGGTGGCAAGAGTGTCTCTCTGCCCAGCAAATTATCTTGGAGACTTCTAACATCGCTAGGGAACTCCTTGTTCCCCCTTGATGGTTGATGTAAGCCACAGTCGTGATGTTGTCCGACTGAAATCTGATGAACCTCAGAGTTGATAACTGAGGCCAAGCTTGAAGAGCATTAAATATCGCTCTCAATTCCAGAATATTTATTGGAAGGCGTTTCTCCTCCTGAGTCCACGATCCCTGAGCCTTCAAGGAGTTCCAGACTGCACCCCAACCTAGAAGGCTGGCATCTGTCGTTACAATTGTCCAATCTGGCCTGCGAAAGGTCATACCTTTGGACAGGTGGACCCGAGATAGCCACCAGAGAAGAGAATCTCTGGTCTCTTGATCCAGATTTAGTAGAGGGGACAAATCTGTGTAATCCCCATTCCACTGACTGAGCATGCATAGTTGCAGCAGTCTGAGATGTAGGCGCGCAAACGGAACTATGTCCATTGCCGCTACCATTAAGCCGATTACCTCCATGCACTGAGCCACCGAAGGGCGCGGAATAGAATGGAGAACACGGCAAGAATTTAGAAGTTTTGATAACCTGGACTCCGTCAGGTAAATTTTCATTTCTACAGAATCTATCAGAGTCCCTAGGAAGGAGACTCTTGTGAGTGGGGATAGAGAACTCTTTTCCTCGTTCACTTTCCACCCGTGCGACCTCAGAAATGCCAGAACTATGTCCGTATGGGACTTGGCAATTTGGAAATTTGACGCCTGTATCAGGATGTCGTCTTCTAGATAAGGGGCCACTGCTATGCCCCGCGGCCTTAGGACCGCCAGAAGCGCCCCCAGAACCTTTGTAAAAATTCTTGGGGCTGTATCTAACCCGAAGGGAAGAGCCACAAACTGGTAATGCCTGTCCAGAAAGGCAAACCTTAGGAACCGATGATGATCTTTGTGTATCGGAATGTGAAGGTAAGCATCCTTTAGATCCACCGTAGTCATATATTGACCCTCCTGGATCATACGTAGGATGGTCCGAATAGTTTCCATTTTGAATGATGGAACTCTGAGGAATTTGTTTAAGATCTTTAGATCCAAGATTGGTCTGAAGGTTCCCTCTTTTTTGGGAACCACAAACAGATTTGAGTAAAATCCCTGTCCCTGCTCCTACTTTGGAACTGGATGGATCACTCCCATAACTAGGAGGTCTTGCACACAGTGTAAGAATGCCTCTTTCTTTATCTGGTTGACAGATAATCGTGAAAGGTGAAATCTCCCTTGTGGAGGAGAAGCCTTGAAGTCCAGAAGATACCCCTGACATATAATCTCCAACACCCAGGGATCCTGAACATCTCTTGCCCACGCCTGGGCGAAGAGAGAAAGTCTGCCCCTACTAGATCCGTTACCGGATAGGGGGCCATTCCTTCATGCTGTCTTAGAGGCAACAGCAGGCTTTTTGGCCTGCTTGCCTTTGTTCCAGGACTGGTTAGGTTTCCAGGCCGTCTTGGACTGAGCAAAAGTTCCCTCTTGTTTTGTAGCAGAGGAAGTTGATGCTGCACTTGCCTTGAAGTTTCGAAAGGCACGAAAATTAGACTGTTTGGCCCTTGATTTGGACCTGTCCTGAGGAAGGGCATGACCTTTACCTCCAGTAATGTCAGCAATAATTTCCTTCAAGCCAGGCCCGAATAGGGTCTGCCCCTTGAAGGGAATGTTAAGTAGTTTAGACTTTGAAGTCACGTCAGCTGACCAAGATTTGAGCCATAGCGCCCTACGCACCTGGATGGCAAATCCAGAATTCTTAGCCGTTAGTTTAGTCAAATGAACAATGACATCAGAAACAAAAGAATTAGCTAGCTTAAGTGCTCTAAGCTTGTTAAGTATGTCCTCCAAAGGAGTCGTTGTCTGTAAAGCCTCTTCCAGAGACTCAAACCAGAACGCCGCAGCAGCAGTGACAGGAGCAATGCATGCAAGGGGCTGCAGGATAAAACCTTGTTGAATAAACATTTTCTTAAGGTAACCCTCTAATTTTTTATCCATAGGATCTGAAAAAGCACAACTGTCCTCGACAGGGATAGTAGTACGCTTTGCTAAAGTAGAAACTGCTCCCTCCACCTTAGGGACCGTTTGCCATAAGTCCCGTGTGGTGGCGTCTATGGGAAACATTTTTCTAAAAATAGGAGGGGGGGGGGAAACGGCACACCGGGTCTATCCCACTCTTTATTAATAATTTCTGTAAACCTTTTAGGTATTGGAAAAACCTCAGTACACACCGGCACTGCAAAGTATTTATCCAGTCTACACAATTTCTCTGGCACTGCAATTGTGTCACAGTCATTCAGAGCAGCTAAAACCTCCCTAAGCAAAACACGGAGGTTCTCAAGCTTAAATTTGAAAGTAGAAATATCAGAATCAGGTTTCCCTGAGTCATAGATATCACCCACAGACTGAAGCTCTCCTTCCTCAGCTTCTGCATATTGTGAGGCAGTATCAGACATGGCTCTTAAAGCCTCTGTATGCTCTGTATTACGCCTAACACCAGAGCTATCACGCTTTCCTCTAAATTCAGGTAGTCTGGCTAATACCGCTGACAGTGTATTATCCATGACTGCCGCCATGTCTTGTAAAGTAATCGCTATGGGCATCCTTGATGTACTTGGCGCCATTTGAGCGTGAGTCCCTTGTGCGGGAGTCAAAGGGTCTGACACGTGGGGAGAGTTAGTCGGCATAACTTCCCCCTTGTCAGAATCCTCTGATGATACATTTTTTAAAGATAAAAGCTGAACTTTATTGTTTAAAGTGAAATCAATACATTTAGTACACATTCTCATATGGGGTTCCACCATGGCTTTTAAACATAATGAACAAGGAGTTTCCTCTATGTCAGACATGTTTGTACAGACTAGCAATGAGACTAGCAAGCTTGGAAAACACTTTAAATCAAGTTAACAAGCAAATATAAAAAACGGTACTGTGCCTTTAATAGAAACAAATTTTGTCAAAATTTGAAAAACAGTGAAAAAAGGCAGTAATTCAAACGAAATTTTTACAGTGTATGTAATAGGCTAGCAGAGCATTGCACCCACTTGCAAATGGATGATTAACCCCTTAATGCAAAAAACAGATAATGCTGTGGCCCTACCTTCCTCAATAAACGACTTTTGAAGCCTTTAGAGCCCTTCAGAGATGTCCTATAGCATGCAGGGGACTGCTGAGGGAAGCTGAATGTCTCTGTCTGTAATTTTAACTGCGCAAAAAAGCGCTAAAATAGGCCCCTCCCACTCATACTACAACAGTGGAAAGCCTCAGGAAACTGTTTCTAGGCAAAAATCAAGCCAGCCATGTGGAAAAAACTAGGCCCCAATAAGTTTTATCACCAAAGCATATATAAAAATGATTAAACATGCCAGCAAACGTTTTATATTGCACATTTATAAGAGTATATATCTCTGATATATAAGCGACTAGTATAAGCCTTATATTAGTCGCTATTAAATCACTGTATTTAGGCTTAATTTACATTAATCCGGTATCAGCAGCATTTTCTAGCAATTCCATCCCTAGAAAAACTTAAAACTGCACATACCTCATTGCAGGATAACCTGCACGCCATTCTCCCTCTGAAGTTACCTCAATCCTCAGACATAAGTGAGAAAAGCAGTGGATCTTAGTTACTTCTGCTAAGATCATAGAAAACGCAGGCAGATTCTTCTTCTAAATGCTGCCTGAGATAAAATAGTACAACTCCGGTACTATTTAAAAATAATAAACTTTTGATTGAAGACAAAACTAACTATATTTCACCACTTTCCTCTTACTACCTCCATCTTTGTTGAGAGTTGCAAGAGAATGACTGGATATGGCAGTTAGGGGAGGAGCTATATAGCAGCTCTGCTGTGGGTGTCCTCTTGCAACTTCCTGTTGGGAAGGAGAATATCCCACAAGTAATGGATGATCCGTGGACTGGATACACCTTACAAGAGAAATAATTTTGTTGCATGGTTTAAGCACAATAAAATCTATATTTAACCTGTGTCTTTGATAGACTTATTGTCTACTACTTGATATCATCATGATATATCAAACTGCCAAAAAAATATTCAGATTAAAGGGACAGTCTACACCAGAATGTTTATTGTTTTAAAAGATAGATAATCCCTTTATTACCCATTCCCCAGTTTTGCATAACCAACACAGTTATATTAAAGGGACATAATACTCATATGCTAAATCACTTGAAACTGATGCAGTATAACTGTAAAAAGCTGACAGGAAAATATCACCTGAGCATCTCTATGTAAAAAAGGAAGATATTTTACCTCACAATCTCCTCAGCTCAGCAGAGTAAGTTCTGTGTAAAAAGTTATACTCAACTGCTCCAAGCTGCAGGTAAAAAAATTTAAAAAAATGAAGAAATTTACAGCAGCCAATCAGCATCAGCAGTGCTGAGGTCATGAACTTTTACTGTGATCTCGTGAGATTTGACTTGACTCTTATGAGATTTAATTGTAAACTTCCTTTACCTGATTGGTGAAATAAGATGAGAGTGCACAATGCTCATCCCTTCAGCTGTCCTAGGACAGACATACTAATATGCTGCTTAGAAATCCTTTACAATGGGAGGTGGCTACTGAGGAACTTTTGAGGTAAAATATCTTTCTTTTTTACATAGAGATGTTCAGAAGATATTTTCTAGTCAGCTTTTTACAGCTATGCTGCATCACTTTCAAGTGTTTAAACATTCGGGTATTATGGCCCTTAATTATACTTTTAACCTCTGTGATTATCTTGTATCTAAGCCTCTGCAAACTGCCCCTCTATTTCAGTTCTTTTGACAGACTTGCAGTTTAGCCAATCAGTGCCTGCTCCCAGAAAACACTGTGCTAGTGCACGTGAAGTTATCTATATGAAATACATGAACTAACACCCTCTAGTGGTGAAAAACTGTTAAAATGCATTCTGAAAAGAGGTGGCCTTCAAGGTCTAAGAAATTAGCATATGAACCTCCTAGGTTAAGCTTTTAAATAAGAATACCAAGAGAACAAATCAAAATTGGTGATAAAAGTAAATTGGAAAATTGTTTAAAATTGCATGCCCTATCTGAATCATGAAAGTTTATTTTGGTCTAGACTGTCCCTTTAAAAAGACCAGAAATTATCAACATTTTGCTTTTTTTTATAATAATCATGTAAAAAGTTTCACATATGTGGTTTATATATTAAACTAGTACTAAAGCCTGTGTACACGGGCCATTTTTTTCAGAACAGCGGTCCCACCCCTTGCTCTCTCCCCCCTCTCTTTTGCTCTCTCTTCCCCCTCTCTTTTGCTTTCTCTCCCCCCTCTCTTTTGCTTTCTCTCCCCCCTCTCCTTTGTTCTCTCTCTCCCCTCTTTTGCTCTCTCTCTCCCCTCTTTTGCTCTCTCTCTCCCCTCTTTGGCTCTCTCCCTCCTTTCTTTTGCTCTCTCCCCCCCCCTCTTTAGCTCTCTCCCCCCCCTCTTTGGCTCTCTCCCCTCTTTGGCTCTCTCCCCTCTTTTGCTCTCTCTCCTCTTTGGCTCTCTCCCCCCCCCCCCTTTGGCTCTCTCCCTCCCCTTTGGCTCTCTCTCCCCCCTCTTTGGCTCTCTCTCCTCTTTTGCTCTCTCTCCTCTTTGGCTCTCTTTCCTCTTTGGCTCTCTCTCTCCCCCCTCTTTGGCTCTCTCCCCCCTCTTTTGTTCTCTCCCCCCTCTTTGGCTCTCTCCCCCCCTCTTTGGCTCTCTCCCCCCCTCTTTGGCTCGCCCCCCCCTCTTTGGCTCTGCCCCCCCCCCTCTTTGGCTCTCTCTCCCCCCTCTTTGTCTCTCTCCCCTCTTTTGCTCTCCTCTTTGGCTCTCTTTCCTCTTTGGCTCTCTCTCTCCCCCCCCTTTAGCTCTCTCCCTCCCCCTTTGGCTCTCTCCCCCCCCCTCTTTGGCTCTCCCCCCCCCCCTCTTTGGCTCTCTCTCCTTTTTGGCTCTTTTTCCTCTTTGGCTCTCTCTCTCCCCCCTCTTTGGCTCTCTCCCCCCTTCTCTTTGTCTCTCTCTCCCCCCCCCTTCTCTTTGGCTCTCTCTCCCCCCCCCCCTTCTCTTTGGCTCTCTCTCCCCCCCCCTTCTCTTTGGCTCTCTCCCCCCCCCCCTTCTCTTTCTCTCTCTCTCTCTCTCCTTTGCTGATCAGCTGTGCTGCCGGGTCCTCGCGCTGCTGCCGGGTGGGTGCGCGTGCGATCAGCTGCAAGAGTTTGTCTGAACTGCGCATGACGGCTTCAGACAAACTCTTGTCTTTTATAATATAGGATGTTTTTACTCTGAGTATTTTTATTTACTAAATATTTTAGAAAAAAAAAAAAGAATAGGTGAACGTGGTGGTAAAACCCTAATTTAAAGGGACAAATTACCAAAATTTTTCATGTATATGAAAGTGCAGCAAATAAAGGGAAGTAAATCCCCCAAAACAAATCAGGATTCAGATAGAAAATGAAAATTTAAAACAACTTTCAAATTTACTTCTATTATGTAATTTGCTTTATTATATTTATATCCTTTGTTGCAATGAACTACTGGGAGCTAGCTAATGCTTTATCTAACATTAAAATGTTATATAATATAACACAACAATTAAAATTATGGGGAGGCGAAAAGTGAGTTTAAAATCCACCACTAAATACAAAATATAGAGAAAATAACATGCAGCAGTGCTATGGCATAAAGGGAAGTCTGTCTTAAAGAGTCATTGTGAACCTCATTTGCATATCTTACCCAGATTCCTTTGCAGTATTGGAAACAGTGTAGTCAGAGAGTTTCTGGGTTTAAAGCAAGTCTTCTGACTTGTTTAGATTTGTAAATGGTTTACACAATGAGTTTCTCTCTCTCTCTCTCTCTCTTTCTCTCTTTCCTCTCTCTCTCTCTATATATATATATATATATATATATATATATATGTTATTAAATATATACTGTATATATGTATATAGAGGAAAATCCTTTGTAAAATTTAATTATTGTACGTATGTTATTATATTATGTATAAGTATCTACATACTTCCATAAAATATATAATAATGTAACTATAAAGAGCCTATAGAGTGCTCTCCTATGTAAATATTTGTTGAAATGTCTTACCATTAACATTAACAACATGTAAATATTTTTCCCCTATTCTTTTTTTTTCTTCTTGGAACATATGATGAAACTGTGCATATTTTTATAATAAATTGTTCAAATGAGATTCCAAGCTTTCTAAACTCGCACATGGATGTACTGAAGAGAGGATGCCCCTTGTGGAATTTTGTTTTTTTGTATCCAGCTTGAGTCACATTTTTTTTAATTTTTATTTAAATTTTATTGAGAACATAAGAAAATACAAACAGATAAGCAACGAGGGTACATATTACACTTTACAACAATGTGTTAACTCTGATGCAATCCCTCCGAAATAATTAAGTCCTCATTTTTCTCCCCAGAGTATATCAGTGTTGGTCACTCTTGGACCCAAGATAAATTCAATACACAAACATGGGGTATTATAGTGTACAAACAAAAAACAAACAAAAAAGAAGGGTAACACAAAGCTTTAACATTCTGAGTGGTGTGAAAGTTTATTACCCTTGGCCCTAATTGTATTGGATAATGTTTAGCTAGGTCAATCGCATTTAACACAATATGCTTGATGTAAATTATGTAAATCTAGCAGTCGTCCGTGGGGGATATCAAATATGGAAAAAGGAAAAAATGTACATGGGATTATAATAATAAATCTAAAGTTGTGTGGACAGGACTGTATAATAAATCTCCGGGTCATTGCGGGGCAAGTAACCTGCTTTACTAAATCGAAATATGCAGCTTGCTTTTATGTTGGAGTAGAAATGTACATATATGAATTTGGGAAGAGTATGCTTATGTTGGTGACCTAGATTCAGATCAGATCCACTACAACTTATCTGTGTCCCACCCATGGTCCCGGCCGTTAGACCCAGGGAAGGAATCTTCAAGTTAACCTAAATCTACACACTGTTAAACCATCAATTAATAATCGCTATGTTATTCTATAAGATATGAGGTAACTCTCCAGGGCTCCCCACATACCCCATCAGTCCCCCCTTCAAGTTATATAAATGCGATATAAAACAAACAATACATTTACAGTGAAGAGGCATGTGACAGTTACATTATAGTGATGATCATTGCAAACCTCTTATTATCAGACCCATATAGTTAAAGTGGAAAAAGGTGTATGTGGTATGCCCAATCCGATATAGCCATCCACACCCACCTCTTTTTTTTTTTTATTATTATTATTATTTCTGTCACGACAATTTGGGGCCACTCCTTATACCCCTTATGCATATTTTGACTAAAAGCATACAGAAAAATACAGGCACTCTATACCACTGGGTGACATTGCTTTCACTAACGAATACAAAGTAAATGGAACTGTGATAACAATTGCCTTCTAGCTATAAAGCTTTATTAACTCAGTGGGGACATCTTATTGGACAGATAAAAAAAACATACAACAATAATTAATTCATCAACTTTAAAGGTACACAAACTATTTCTACTGGGGTTTACCACCATTTGTGTTCACTTGGCAATGACTATATAAATCAGTCCCCTGGTCTTTCCGGTCTACAAGCGGAGGTCTTGAGATACTCCAGGGAATGTCTTATTTGTGACTGAGTATGTCTAAAAAATTGAGGCAATAATCTCTCTTGCATGGCCATTTGCCATATAATTCTGTTGCGCCCATCCGTTAGTGTACCGTATGCGTTAGAAAAGTCACTACCGTAGATGTCTAGCAGCCTGGAAGTGTCCATCTTTTTATCATCTTTCAGACCAGTGATTGTGGCCAGTTGGGAGCTCCCTCCTAGCTCCCCCATAAGTGCAGCTTGTACTGGAGTCTGGTCCGGAATTGGTAGCCAGGCTGGGGTTGTCGATGGTACCGGTAATTGATTGACGCTGATCATCAGGGGACTTCTCCCCTTGTCAAAGCGGTGAATAGCTGTGCTGTGTATTGCTAAGCCCTTCACATTATCCCGGTCCGGTATAATAGCCTTAGAATGCCAAAACTTCTCATGTACTTGGATGTTGCTCTGTAGCGCTACAGGGATCTTAGGGTTTCCATCTTCTGATATATGCGCCATAGAATTGGCGCCATTTTGCAAGCAGGAGTCTGTAGCTTCTCCCCGGGGAGGGCAAGACGTCCCGTTAACACAAAGTATATCCATCAGATAGTCAAATGGGGCTTTTTCCATTAGTTTCTCAGTCTCTCAATTTTCTCAAGCAGAGATGTAAGGTGGTGTTGCAGTTCCATTTCAACCATGTCTCGCTGTTAAGGGTTCAATCTCACAAATAATTATCTCCCCAATCAGGCGTACACTCCCCAGTATACACTAGTTAGGTAGGTAAGGATGTTATGACCAGTTGTCTTGCTTGTATAAACAATTAGGGCAAAATACCTCAGCACGCCGAGGGGGGATGCGCTACCTGCGTGTTAGCCGCCGCTGCAGGTCTTTTTAGTCCGATCTCGAGCAAAAACTTCAAGAATACAGTTCAATTTTTGATATAGCTTGCACTGCAAAGCTCTGTAAATATATATCAAGCAGGATCTGTGATAAAACTGTAAAAAGCCTCCTGATTTCGGCGGTATATCCAGAGATCAGTTAGAGCTCTTGAGAGTTGCGACCGCTCAGAATCGCTGTACGGACACGCCCCCGAGTCACATTTTTTAGTCACTTAAAGCAGCAGTTTTAAAAATCAAATAAAGGTCAAGTGTTAGGGTGACCTTATTGCCGCTTTAAGAAGGGACACATATGAAAAATACATATGTCAGGGTTCTTATACAAAACATTTCTTTAAACAGCCCTGACATGTATTTTTCATATGTGTCCCTTTTTAAAGCAGCAATATGGTCACCCTATCAAGTGTACAACAAGCATCTCTCATCGCACATGTTCCCACTGATATTATTGTTTTCAAAACATATTTTTGTCACCCCCCCCCCCCTCCCAGAAATATTTCTGCAGACCCCATGCCAAATCACACACGCACAGTCTGTATGTATGGCTGGGTATATATACAAACCTTTATATACAACTGTTGTTTTGTGCTTGCGTATTTGGCTGTCTGTGTTTATCTTCACGTGTGTATGTATTAGCTTACTGTATTTATCAAAGCTTTTGATGATCATTCATCTCCACTGTTTAACAAAGAGCTGCTAATTAACACACCCTTGCACCATTTGTTGAGAAATGCAAATCAAAAAGAAGATACAGACTTGAGCTGTATTTGAGGATGCAAATTTATAAACTGTCCAAAAGAAAAACCTGACACTGCTGACATGCTAAATAGGTTGGAAGGAATTGAGGCAAATACATGCATACACACAAACACAATCCCACACACACACACAACATATATACATATACACACAAACATATATATATGTTTATACACACACACACAGTCCTCCACACTTATACACACACACACAACATATATACATATACACACAAACATATATATATATATGTTTATACACACACACAGTCCCCCACACTTATACACACACACAGTCTCACACACACAACATATATACATATACACACAAACATATATATATATGTTTATACACACACACACAGTCCCCCACACTTATACACACACACAGTCTCACACACACACACAACATATATACATATACACACAAACATATATATATATGTTTATACACACACACAGTCCCCCACACTTATACACACGCACAGTCTCACACACACACACAACATATATACATATACACACAAACATATATATATGTTTATACACACACACAGTCCCCCACACTTATACACACACACAGTCTCACACACACATACACACTCAGTCCCCACACACATACACTCACACAGTCCCACAAACACATATATACAAACACACATAGTCCTACACACACACATATATACACACACACAGTCCCTACAAACACACACACGCACAGTCCCACACACACATATATACAAACACATACACACACACATACAAACACACACACAGTCCCACACACATATATACAAACACACACACAGTCCCTACAAACACACACACGCACAGTCCCACACACACACATATATAAACACACACACATACACACACACAGTCCCACACACATATATACAAACCCACACACATATATACAAACACACACACAGTCCCTACAAACCCACACATACACACAGTCCCACACACACATACAATACATAAACAAACACACACTCAGACCCTACAAACGCACACACACAGATAGATACACACACATTAATCTAGTGCACTGGTTTTCAAACATGTCCTCAGAGCTCCCTAACAGGCCAGATTTTGAGGATATCTGAACTAGAGCATATGTGAAATAATCAGATGATTATTAAACATGGTTATTTTACCTGCTATCATCCAAGGTAATCTTCTAAATCTAGCCTCTAGGGAGGCCTGAGGAGAGGTTGGAAAACCAGTGATCTCATGTGTGTCTAGCGGTTCCTCCTACTCAGATGTAATGTAACTAGGGTTGCCACCCAGCCGGTATTTTACCGACATGGCCGGTATTTTTAAGGTTCATGTCAATGTAGAAAATAAAGAATAAATATTGAAAGAAAGCCCCTGTCAAAGTAACACTTCTTCTGAGTGTGATGAATACTAGTTATAAACAAATGAGCATTTAAAATCAGTCCTATCAGCTTTAGGTTTTGAGTTCTGCTGTTTAATTATTTATGCAAATGTCTGTTAATTAGCATGGCCGGTATTTTCTTCCAAGAAAGGTGGCAACCCTCCCTATTTGTAACAGAGAAGTGATTTTCTTTTTGGCTTGATAGTTTGGGTCACAATTTTAGATATTTTCTTAAAAGGACATTATAGTCAAAATACAGATTTCAATTCTCTATAGAAACATTGTATAATACATTTGTAATAACAAAAATGCTTCTAGTAAAAACTATCATTGTTTCATTGATGGCTGTCAGTGTGCACTGGAGCGCACACATTATAAGAATATTTACTTCTGAAGTGACCCATTAAAGATTAAAGGGACAGTCTACACCAAAATTGTTATTGTTTTAAAAGATAGATAATCCCTTTATTACCCATTTCCCAGTTTTGCATAACCAACACAGTTATATTAATATACTTTTAACCTCTGTGATTATCTTGTATCTAAGCCTCTGCAAACTGCCCCTTTTTTCAGTTCTTTTGACATACTTGCAGTCTAGCCAATCAGTGCCAGCTCCCAGATTACTTCACGTGCACGAGCACAGTGTTATCTATATGAAATATGTGAACTAACACCCTCTAGTGGTAAAAAACTGTTAAAATGCAATCTGAAAGAGGTGGGCTTCAAGGTCTAAGAAATTAGCATATGAACCTCCTAGGTTAAGCTTTCAACTAAGAATACCAAGAGAACAAAGCAAAATTGGTGATAAAAGTAAATTGGAAAATTGTTTAAAATTACATGCTCTATCTGAATCATGAATGTTTATTTTGGCCTAGACTGTCCCTTTAAGCACTTTTATAATAATAAAACATGTGGCAATGGGACTATCATAAATAGCTTTGATATTTATTTATTTTTTAAATATCCTGAGAAACTAAAGTTACTTAAAGGGACAGTCTACAATAGAATTTTTATTGTTTTAAAAGATAGATTATCCCTTTATTACCCATTCCTCAGTTTTGCATAACCAACATGGTTATATTAATATACTTTTTACCTTGTATCTAAGCTTCTTCTGACAGCCCCTGATCACATGATTTTTAATTTATTATCTATTGACTTGCATTTAGCATTTGTGTTGTGCTAACTCTTAAATAACTCCTTGTGCGTGAACACAATGTTATCTATATGGCCCACTGAACTAGCAGTCTCCTGTTGTGAAAAGCAAATACAAAACCATGTGATAAAAGGCTGTATATAGTGGTTTAGAAACAGGTAGAAATTTAGAGGTTTAAATGTTATAAAGTATATTAAAATATCAATGTTGGTTGTACAAAGCTGGGGAATGGGTAGTAAAGGTGTTATCTATCTTTTTAAACAATAGCAATTTTAGTGTAGACTGTCCCTTTAACGTAGTAAATAGATGCTCCCACTGAACTGCATCAAATGCTTTTTCAGATAATAAACCAAGATAGCATATGTACTTTTATTAAGGGCTGATCATGATCTACCCTTCATAAAACCTGTTTGATTTGGTTGTATTAAGTTATTCATGACGTCTTTAAGCCTATTGGATACTATTAAGGCCAGTATCTTATCATCAATATTTAATAACAATATTGGCCTATAAGAGTCAACTGAACGGATTTTTCCCTTTCTTTAATATCAAAGAGGTAATTGCTTTTGTAATTTTTTTTTACTTTGGCTTATTATTAATCTATACTATAATCGCATTTGTAACGCGTCCGTTGGTGTCGCCAGTTGCGCACACATCCTCAAAGGAATGTTGGGAGCGCGAGGCAGCCAAAAGAATGTTGGCTGCGTGTGCAGCCAAAAGAAGGTGGATTCTTTCACCATCCTGGTGAAAAATGGAGCATTACAAAAACAAAAACCTAACCGCCCGCAATAAGTATTAAGAAAAAACAAAAACAACCAGCTACCTAATAAAATTATTAACCCCTAAATCTGCCAACCCCAACATCGCAAACTACCTAATACATCTATTAACCCCTAATACGCCATTAACCCACATAGCGAATTAACCTAATAAATCTATTAACCCCTAAACCGCCATTAATCCACATCGCAATTAACATAATAAATCTATTAACCCCTAAACCACCAAACCCCACAACGCAAATAACTAATCACTAAGCCCCCTAACCTAACACCCCCTAAATTAACCCCATTACATAAATTAAAATAATCCTAAATTACAATTCAAATAAAAAACCTAACATAACTTTAAAAATAAAGAAAACTAAATTTAAACTAATCTAGAATTACAGAAAGTAAAAAAAGTTCTAACATTACATAAAATAAAAAAGTCTAACATTACACAAAATAATAAACCACATTATCCAAAATAAAAAAATTAAACCTAATCCCAATGAAAACAAAAAAGCCCCCCAAAATAAAAACACCCCCTTATCTAAGAATAAACTACCAATAGCCCTTAAAAGGACTTTTTGTAGGGCATTGCCCTAAAGAAATGAGCTCTTTTACATTAAAAATAAACAAAGTCCCCCCGAACAGTAAAACCCCACACCGACCAAACCCCCCAAAATAAAAAAAAACTAACGCTGCGGAATCTGTTGGCGCTCTACAAATAACAGATAATAATAATAACCTAACACTAAAAAAACCTAAACTACCCATTGCCCCTAAAGGGGCATTTGTATGGGCATTGCCCAAAGGGCATTCAGCTCTTTTACTGCCCTTAAAAGGGCATTCAGCTCTTTTACAGTGCCCAAATCCCTAATCTTAAAAATAAAAAACCATAACACTAAGCCCCAAGTAGATACTCACAGTTCCAGAAGTTCAGCGGAGAAGGTCTGCTTCCAGGCGGGTCCATCATCTTCTATCTTCATCCACAGCGAAAGCGGCGCAGATCGGTCTTCCCAAATGTGGCACTCCTCTGTGGCGTGGAGGCTCCTCTTCAAGCGATCGTCCGCCGCACACTGAAGATTGAATGCAAGGTACCCCTTATTAATTGGGGTATCTTGCATTTCTATTGGCTGATATTTTAAAATCAGCCAATAGGATGAGAGCTAATGAAATCTTATTGGCTAATTTCAAAATTTCAGCCAATAAGAATACGAGGTACCCCAAATTGATTGCGGTTCCTTGCATTTAATCTTCAGTCTATGACGGACATCGGATGAAGTGGAGCCTCCATGCTGCCGAGGAACACCTCCACAGCAGATGACCACCACTGAGGACCGCCGCTGAGGATCCAGGCATCGGGAACACAGCTCCGCACCTCCGCTCCGCCTTCACTCCGGATGAAGATAGAAGATGATGGATCCGTCTGGATGAAGACCTTCTCCGCCAGAATAGTGAGTACCTACTTGGGGCTTAGGTTTAGGCCTTTTTATTTTAATTTTTGGGGTTTTTTTTTTTTTTTAGATTATGGTTTTCTTCGGGCTTGAAAAAGAGCTGAATGCCCTTTTAAGGGCAATGCCCATACAAATGCCTTCTTCCTTCAAAATAGGGGCATTCAGTTTCTCTAAAATTTCTTTATTTAATATTAACAAAGTTATATTTTCCCCAAACTCTTTTTTATTATGCTCATGTATTTCATCAGCATTATAATATAATTTTTGAAAGACCTTATAAAATATTTGACACATGTCTTTAGTGTTTGTCACCCTTTTTTCTTGCTTTTTTATAGCTCTAATCATGTTTTAAGGGACAGTCAAGTCCAAAATAAACTTTCATGATTCAAATAGGGCATGTAATTTTAAACAACTTTCCAATTTACTTTTATCACCAATTTTGCTTTGTTCTCTTGGTATTCTTAGTTGAAAGCTAAACCTAGTAGGTTCATATCCTAATTTCTTAATCCTTAAAGGCCGCCTCTAATCTGAATGCATTTTGACAGTTTTCCACCACTAGAGGGTGTTAGTTCATGTGTTTCATATAGATAACATTGAGCTTGTGCACGTGAAGATACCTGGGAGTGAGCATTGATTTGCTAAAATGCATGTTTATCAAAAGAACTGAAATAAGGGGGCAGTTTGCCGAGGCATAGATACAAGGTAATTACAGATGTCAAACGTGTATTATTATTATTATAACTGTGTTGTTTATGCAAAACTGGGGAATGGGTAATAAAGGGATTATATATCTTTTTAACCCTCAACAATTATAGTGTTGGGTTGACTGTCCCTTTGATTTTTTTTGCTGATTTAGAGACTTTTGCCGTTTTATTTCCAAATTTCATAACATTGGATTTAATCTTTAAATCCTTTCTATATGATTTTTGTAGTAGGAACGCGTCTCTTCCCTGCTTAGCTTTAATATAGTCCAACCAGTTACTTTTAGAAATATCTTGTTCATTAATTGATTAGTAGTGTATCTCTAGCATTAGTCTTCTTTTTAAATTGTATCATATAACTTATTATTTCTCCTCTCAGGACAGCCTTTGCTGTCTCCCATAAAATCTCCTTCTTCTCGGAGTAATCTTTTTTAAAAAACAAAAACTCAGAAATAGCAGACATATATGGCTTTGGAGTTGCTTTTTGGTATTTAGAAGGCCGCTAAATGCCGCTGCGCATCACACGTGTATTATGGCTAGCAGTGAAGGGGTTAATTAGGTAGCTTGTAGGGTTAATTTTAGCTTTAGTGTAGAGATCAGCCTCCCACCTGACACATCACCCCCCTGATCCCTCCCAAACAGCTCTCTTACCTCCCCCACCCCACAATTGTCCCCGCCACCTTAAGTACTGGCAGAAAGTCTGCCAGTACTAAAATAAAGGGCATCCTTTTTTTCTTTCTTTTTTTCCCTTTGCATATTTACGTATGCTGCTGTGTAGGATCCCCCTTAGCCCCCAACCTCCCTGCCCCCCCCCCCCCCAAACAGCTCGCTAACCTCCCCCTCTACCTTCTTGGCAGCCATCTTGAGTACTACCCAGTTTACAATATAATGTATCTTTTTTATTTTATTTTTATTTTTTTCTGTAGTGTAGCTTTCCCCCACACCCCCAGACCAACCCCCACCCCCTCCCAGATCCCTTAGATTACTTTTTGGGACATTCCCTCCCCCCCTTTCTCCCACTTATACTTTATATTTTCTGTAATGTAGCGGTTCCCACCCGCTCCCTCCTGCGCCCTCAACTGTCCCGCCCCCCCCTCAGGCTCAGAAACCATTGATGGCCGCCCACCCGCCTCCCACTGCAGCTCCCACCCATCGATGTCCGGTGTAGAGAGAGCCACAGAATGGCTCTCTCTGCACCGGAGGGGTAAAAATTGTTATTGCAGGATGCCTCGATATCGAGGCATCCTGCAATAACCGGAAAGCAGCTGGAAGCGATCAGGATCGCTTCCAGTTGCTTTCCAAACCGAGGACAAACGCCATACGTCCTCAGGCGTTAACTGTATTTTTTCTGAGGACGTAGGGTTAAAGGGATACTAACCCCACATTTTTTCTTTCATGATTCAGATAGAGCATGCAATTTTAAGCAATTTTAAGCAACTTTCTAATGTACTCCTATTATCAATTTTTCTTTGTTCTCATGTTATCTTGATTTGAAAAAGCAGTAATAAAAGGTTAGGAGCCGGACCATTTTTAGTTCAGCACCTTGGTAGAGCTTGCTGATTGGTTTGCTACATTTAGCCACAAATCAGCAAGTGCTACCCAGGTTCTGAACAAAAAATGGGCTGGCTCTAAAGCTTACAGTACTGCTTTTTCAAATCAAGATAGCATGAGAACAAAGAAAAATTGATAATAGGAGTAAATTAGAAAGGTGCTTAAAATCTCATAATCTATCTGAATCAAAAAAAATAAAAAAATAGGCTTAGTATCCCTTTAAGTCTGAAATCATGTCCTCTACTTTTTGAACTGTCTCTATCTATTGGGAATTTAGCGGTTAAATTAAAGTCACCGGCTACTACTAAATTATAATCTATATATTCTATTTATCTGGCCTGAAGATTATACCAGAATTCTGAGTTTAGCTCATAAATCTTACAAATTATCCTTTTTAAACCCTTTAGTTCTAATTTTAAGACAATATATCGAGATTCGGGGTCCAATTCACAATCTAGTACTTTATATTCTAATTTCTTATTAATTTATATGGCTACTCCTCTTTTTCTATTTTCTATACAAGGCTGTGGCGTACACCTCACCAACCCAATTAGTCTTTCATTTGGCTATTTTCTTTTAATCTTACCTCCTGCAATATCAGAATTCAGATTCTTTATGATTGCCTTTCTTTTTATTGGAGAGGTGATGCCTGCTACATTCCACAAGGTGATAGTTATTGGTTTATTATTCATATTTATTTATAATATCATTGTTAGGAACTGTGAATAGAGAGAGGAGGGCAGAGAGTGAGAGAAAAAAAAAACCCAAAACAAAACAATCCCTGTAACAGCTCATTTGCTCCATACCTCTAACCTTAATAAACTCATATTGTTTATTTATATAAAAATAAGATCAGAAGATATCACAGCATAATTACAATCATCCTTATAAGAATCATCCTTCTTAACTTATGTCTAAAAAGTTACTCATCTTTAAGTTTATCATCAAAGAAATCCTTAGCCTCTTGCAGATGATCAGATGCTTTAATACCTGGATATAGCCAAAAGCTAACTTTATGCCAAAAATGTTTAAAGGGACACTGTACCCAAATTTTTTCTTTTGTGATTCAGATTGAGCATGCAATTTTAAGCAACTTTCTAATTTACTTCTATTTTCAAATGTTCTTTATTCTCTTGGTATCTTTATTTGAAATGCAAGAATGTAAGTTTAGATGCCGGCCCATTTTTGGTGAACAACCTAGGTAGTCCTTGCTGATTGGTGGATAAATGCATCCGCCAATCAAAAACTGCTGTCCAGAGTTCTGAACCTAGAAGAAAGCTTAGATGCCTTCTTTTTCATATAAAGATAGCAAGAGAACGAAGAAAAATTGATAATAGGAGTAAATTAGAAAGTTGCTTAAAATTGTATGCTCTATCTGAATCACAAAAGAAAATTTTTGGGTACAGTGTCCCTTTAATCTTTGGGCAATGCCAAAAATAATGAGAGATGTCTGCTTTGAGGGAGCTACAAACTTTCTAATTTACTTCTACAGTATTATCAAATAATAGCTTTACATTCAATCTTTAAAATGGCTGGATAAACTATATATGCTTTCAATCCTTTTTGATTGAATTGATTACACATCTGAGTCATAGCTTTTCTTTTAGTAACTGTTTCTAATGATAAATCCTGGAACAACATTATTCTATAAAAAAATTTATAAGTTTATGTTTAAAAAAATATTTATGCAAAGTTTGGATTTCTGAAAAATTCAGAAATTTTGGAATTCCAGATTTGGGGATTTTTACCTGTAGTGAAGAATTTGGTTTGACCCTGCATTATCCGTCTATATATTCTCATTTGCAACACAAAAAGTACTTATCCACATAGCCTTTACATGTAAATGATCTGGGAAGTTAAGGAAATATCTTGTCCTTCCTTCTCCAAATGGTTAAGTCTAGTGTTCTTTTGGCTTGTGTGCATATGTAAATGTGTGCCACTTGTCATGCATTAGCAATTCCATATGTCTTGCTAATGCACTGATTAGCTAACATTTGTTTACATAGAATCTCTGGCCTCAGCTGACACAGCAGGGGCCAGACTGTCAGGAGCAAACTATCAGCTAAATTACAAGTTTTGCGTTACGGTACAGCTATACTGCTGAAAAATTGGCCATTGCGCGGGGAATGACAGGTCTCCCATATTACAAGTCGCGGCGGTATAGACATGCCGCAAGCGTTTTAGCCTGTAACGCAACGATCCATTCCGCATTGAGTGCGGGATTTTCCATAGCGCTGTATTCAAAGTTGTTCGTGCGGGCTATAACGCTAGCTTATACCGCAGCAATCCATTCCGCAATCTTAGAACAGTAGTTATGGATTTTGCGAAACATAAATGTTTTATTAAACCCTAAACTGCCACCCACCCACATCACCAACAATATAATAAAACTATTGACCCCTAAACCGCCGGTCCCCCACATCGCTACTAATAAACTAAACCTATTAACCCATAAACCGCCGGCCCCCCACATCGCTACTAATAAACTAAACCTATTAACCCATAAACCGCCGGCCCCCCACATCGCAACAATAAATTAAACTATTAACCCCTAAACTTAACACCCCCTAACTTTACATTAAACCTACAATATAACTATCTTTAAATAAATAAAAACTTACCTGTGAAATTAAAAAAAACTAAGTTTAAACTATAAATTAAAGTGACATTACTATTTTAAATAAATTAAAGAAACGAAAACTAAAAAAAACCTAACATTACAAAATCCTAACACTACAATTAAAAATAAAAAAAACTAACATTACAATATTATAAAATCCTAACACTACGAATAAAAAATTTAAAAAATTAATTGTCATAAAAAAAATAAAAAGTTCATCCCAGTGGGTCGCCATAACATTGTAATAGAAACGTTACTATCGGCATGATTTAACCCTTTTCACGGATAGATTTAAAAAAAAGGTACACATATACTTTTTTTAATGGCAATGATTACATATATGGCATTTGATTAGCTAAAGTTTACCATCACTTTAAAGGGACAGTTTACTCAAAAAATTTCTCCCCTTTAATTTGTTCCCAATGATCCACTTTATCTGCTGGAGTGTATCAAATTGTTTACAAGTAGCTCCTTTACCCTTATATTGGCATTTGAAATTGTTAATTTAGCATGTGGTATCCCCACCTATTCTGAAAGTTTGTGGCCGCGCGTACCAGCTATAGATAAGCTTTGTAAACACAGCCAGCAGAAGAAATTACACTCCCAGTGTGATAAAGCAGAGATAAGGTAATAAAATGTTGATTTTCCATTGTTCTCTCAAAGTATTGGTGATTGTTTTAAGGACAGATATAAGATAAAGAAGCAGGTATATGTGCACAATGTGATACAGTAATGAGATCTGATTATACCTACAAGCTCAACCTATTTTATTAGGCTGTGGCTTCAAAACACAAAATAAGAGCTTTAATATACAGAAATAAACCTTAAAAAGCTAATTTTCATACATTTTTTACTCTGCAGTTGGTAAAAAAAGCAATTGTAAACACATTAAGGGAAAAACTATTTTACAGTATACTGTCCCTTTAAATTCAACCCGTCATAATTTATTTTTTTATTTGCAGGTCACGTTTTTTTAGCTGCCTATTGAAATCCTGGCCGTTAGGCGGCTGTCAAACTATGTCATCCACCTAAGGGATGATCTGCGCATGCGTTTAGAATTTTTTTGGGGATAGCAGATTACCACATGCGCATTGCTTCGTAGTCAATGCTGTGCGCATGAGCAGTTCATTTGTATCCACCTGAACGCGCTTTTGAGACACGTATAGAGCGGGTGGGACCGCTCTATACGTCACTCTCTCACTAAGATTAGGAAATGGATGTGGGGAGGAGTTATAAACAGAACGGTAGGTAAATATAACACAAGATTATTTTATAATTATATAATGAATTGTAAAAATAAAGTTAGTGAATTTATTATTTAAACTAAGAATAATGTGTAACTGTTTACAGATAAGTAAAACTTTACCTTCACGTTAAGGTTTACCATCACTTTAAAAATGGTTGTTTTTTTCTGAATGCAGAGATCCAGTCAGTCAGCAGTTACGTGAATTCAACATTCTACCCTCTGCTCTGCTGTAATGTGCATTATAAGCAGTGGAGGGCTGGCAACTTTTGGCCCAGGGGATAGCAACTCGACCCCTCTTAAAATGCTATATTTGTTATTTTAAAAAAAACACGGGGAACGCAAAATGCATTGCAAATCATAAAAAAGGCATCTTAAAGGACATTAAAGGGACATTGTACACTAGAGTGTTCTTTGCATAAATGTTTTGTAGATGATCTTTTTATATAGACCATTGTGTTTTTGTAACAATGTATAGTTTTGCTTATTTTCTATAAAATTATGCTGATTTTCAGATTGCTAACCAAGCCCCAAAGTAGCAGATGTATACTGATGTCTGCAGATTCCTGCTTGCTTCTGTTTTTGAATCTTTCTTTTCATATGTTGGGGAAGAGGAAGTGTCTGCTATTCCTGCGTTCCCAGCCCCTTTCACTGGGTGTCCCAGCCTAACCTCATCAACAGTGCTAAACTGTGAGCTTCTAAGTACGTTTTTAAAAGGTTTTATACTGGATTTTAAGATCAGTATCTGTGCATCTTATTATTTATAGTAGTGTTTATTACATGCAGTTTTATGAAAATTGGTTAACAAGTGCATAATAAAAAAAGACAATAAAATAACACTCTGAATATCACAAAAGCAGTAGATTTTATTTTCTGAGAATTGTATCCCCCTCCCCATTTGCCTGCCCCCTGTAACGAGACAGCTTTTAGGTAATCACAGACTAGTATACATATACACTGTGAACATGGTCACGTGCTTAGTAGGAACTGGTGCCTCCGAAATTGTTTGTATAAAAAGACTCTGTCTGAATCATGTAAGTTTCATTTTTATTTTAGTGTCCCTTTAAAATAGCACTCAGATTAATGTACCTGGATACACTTACAGTAAAATCCTTGAAAATATAGAACTTTCCTTGTACTAGTTGTTACGTATACACACAAGGTAAGCCTGAGGCTCATTATCTGACAGTATTTTGGGTCTTTTATCCAGTAAATACTATAGCAGGGGAGCCATATTAGAATGCAAGTTTCAAAAAGCTCTACTGGAATGCCCTGGTTACATTGAGTCTCATCATCAAATCCAGAAAGTTCTCAAGTTTTGAAATTGTTAAACATTTTATTACATTTTGTATAGTTTAAGTTGATTTAGTGTAATTCTACATTTATAGTTTGTAAAGAAAGTTTAATGTATCTCACATTTTTCGCAAAACAAAAATCAATCTCATAAAGGTACTATTAAAGGTGACACTAAGCACCTTTTAATTGCAACACATTTCTAATGTCTTCCTATAGAACAACATATCATCCAAGTCGAAACATTTATTTTTTTCTATCAATAGCTCCATCCACTACTTGCCTCTTTTTGAGGAGCCAATATGGTTAATTGTTAAGTATAAATAAAGTTGCGCGGTGACGTCATCACGTAATTGCGCGTGACGTCATCGCACATCACGTGAAGCCCCGGCGATGCCTGTCACTCTACAGGCATGATCGCCGGGGTAGGAGCAGTAAGGAGCCCCCAGATCTCCCTCAAGGTGGGAGAGTGCTCATGACGGCTCTGAGCCGTCATTAGCACTCAAAGGGTTAAACTAAAAAAGTCACCCAAAAAATGTTTAATTTAACATAGCAAAAAAGTAAACTATGCAGTGTATTTGTGACATTTATTTTGTTGCTTTTCCTGTAAATTATGTTGTTGTTTTTTTTACTATCTATCTATCTATCTATCTATCTATCTATCTATCTATCTAATACTTATAGAGCGCAAACTAATCACCCATGAGGGTCTCAAGGCGTTACTGCCATCAGAGAGACTGATTTACAGACGTTGCAACATACTGTACAGTGATTGCTTGATCAGCTTATTTAAATCTCTCTCTAAATTGCCACAGCAAAATAGATAAGATAAACATATTTAAAGGGACATTATACACTCATTTTTTCTTTGCATAAATGTTTTGTAGATTATCTATTTATAAAGCCCATAAAGTTTTTTTTTTTTTAAATAAATGTATAGTTTTGCTTATTTTTAAATAACATTGCTTTGATTTTCAGACTCCTAACCAAGCCCCAAAGCTTTATGAGAATACCGTCAGCAACCTACTCCAGCTTGCTCCTGTTTGTGTAAAGGGTCTTTTCATATGCAAAAGAAGGGGGAGGGGGGGAGTGTCTTATTTGCCACTTGCAGTGGGCTTTCCATCTACCCTTTCAGCAGAGCTAAACTGACAGCTTCTAAGTAAGTTTTTAAACAGTTTTATACTGGATTTTTATATCAGTATCTGTGCATCTTATTCTTTATAGTAGTGTCTATTACATGCAGTTATATGAAAATGAGTGTATACTGTCCCTTTAAGATGTTTTCAATGGCTTTGTCCCTGGTAGAAAAATCTTACAAAATTTACTAAAAGAAGTCAGTTTTATAAATGCCTATAAAACATTTGTGTATGTACATGTTTAATCTCGGCTCTTTATACTTTATTTTTTTCAGTTTTAAAGCACCTGAACAGTTAAACAAATAAATAAATAGCCATAAAATTGGAAATCCTATCCAAATATATACACTTTTAAAAAATGAGTTGTATAATGGATCTATTTAACCTACTGTGGTTCCATAAGAGGCACGTTTGCTGATAAATAACAAGCTGCAAATTAACAGACCAATCTTAAATTCTTAAATAAATAGCAGTATGTTAATTCACTTTACCCTTGTTAAAACTGGTGTGACTTTCTACTCCAGAGAAAGTTAGACAATTAGCACCTACATTACACAATACTAATCTACACTTTTGTTAGACTTGGGGTATTTGACTGGTATTGAAAACACAAATATATGGTTTTTAAGTGTATATTACTTTATTTTCCTAATATTCATACATGGCATGCAAAAACAATATTTATTTTAGATAAACAAAATCAGTACATCTTTTGGTAACAAATTGTTTATTGGCAATGCAAAACATCTTAAAGTAATGGTAAATTTCAGATTATAAGAATGTTGCAATGAAAAATATATTAGTTTGTAAATAACACCACATAATTGTAAAAAAAAAAAATGGGTATCTATATTTTATAATAAAAAGATTTATAATCCTAATTGTTATTGTCCGTTCCTTCCCCCCCGCCCCCCCTTCATTTCCTCTTTTGGCTGGGCTGTGATGCATAGAGCAGTGATTTGCAACATTTTTTTTGCAGTGGCACACTTTTTTACATTAAAAAATCCTGTGGCACACCACCATCCCAAAATTTTACAAAATCACACATTGTAGCCTAATACAGGATATATATATACAGTATATGTGTGTGTATATATATATATATATATATATATATACACTGTACTGTGCTGTCATGCCATGCCTCCTACAAACTATACATGACATATTTTGACATTCATTAACAAACAATCATAATCATTGTCTGTGAATGAATGTCAATGTCATGGTTGTAAATGATGCCTGATGAGCCTGTCACATACCTCCCAATATTTCAAAATTTGAAAGAGGGACACCCCCGCACTGTTGTCAGTCTGCCGCGGCACACCTGAGGATCTCTCACGGCACACTAGTGTGCCTCGGCACACTGGTTGAAAAACACTGGCATAGAGCATTTAGATCCACTCTCTACATAGACTTTCTAAGGGCTTTAAAGGGGCTGGACTTAAAGATTGTCATATGACACACACGTTTATTGGATGTTTACTGGAATGGACATTAAAAAAAAAAAAAAGTTCATCCAAGTGGGCCGACACTTGGCAAAAAATATTATAAAAATATTAGTGTATATATTAGTGTTAAAATGGAAATCCAGATCTTTGTGAGTTGCACTTTAACACTAATATATCCGATGCCGAAAATAGACAAATGCTGCTAGTTTGTGTGTGACATATAGATAACATTGTGCTCACTTCCATGGAGAATGATAATGGAATACAGGAACCAGCACTAATTAGCTAAATAAGGGAATGGGTAATGAAGCGATGATCTATCTTTAAACAATAACAATTTTCAAGCAGACTGTCCCTTTAAAGGGACAGTATACACCAATTTTCATATAACTGCATGTAATAGACACTACTATTAAAGTGAAGGTAAAGTTAGCTCTATTGTATGAGTACATGTTAAAATAATCCCAAAATTAATGCTAGTTTCATTCATCATTTTTTTTTAATTTAGCATATAAACTCACTTATCTCTGTTTTTGCATTTAATTTTCAGCGCTTTCAAAACAACCCGTTTTTTTTTTTTTCCTTGCCTGTCACGTTCTTGAATAAGCCAATTGAAAACCTGGCCGTTAGGCGGCCGTCATTTGACGTCATTGCTTTACTTGACGATTTGCGCATGCGTTGCCATTAATTCCTCCCTTATTAGAGAAGCTCGCTCCCGTTTAGCGCTGCTATTTCTTCTTCATTACAAACTATTAGAGTAACGCATGCGCATAGGTAATCGGCGAAATGTGCGCATGCGCAATTTGTTAGGTACACTAGAACGCTCTTTTGAGATATGTATAGAGCGGGTGGGACCGCTCTATAGGTAAGAGTGTCAAAAACCAGGAAATGGATGGTGGGAGGAGTAAATACCGACACAGTAAGTAAATATAAATCGTTTGTAATAAAAAAATACATATTGAAATGCTGGAAAAAAAGTTAGCGATCACACTATTTAGGATATAAGTAATATAATTATGCTTAAAAAACGTCCATACTTTCCCTCCATTTTAAAAAGAATATGCACAGATACAGATATAAAA
Source organism: Bombina bombina (assembly GCF_027579735.1). Classification (NCBI taxonomy): domain Eukaryota; kingdom Metazoa; phylum Chordata; class Amphibia; order Anura; family Bombinatoridae; genus Bombina; species Bombina bombina. The sequence goes on along the minus strand of NC_069507.1, from coordinate 128,917,275 downwards.
ATCCAGTATAAAAACTCTTAACAAAAGGGGCAGAACCCCCCCCTTTCATATGAATAGACAGATAACATAAACAGGAGCCAGAAGGAGTCTGTATATGCGTGTATACATCTGACACCATGGGGCTTGGTTAGGAGTCTGAAAATCATCATAATGTTATAAAAAATAAGCAAAACTACACATTGTTACAAAAACACTCCTAGATGTGCTATATAAATTGATCATCTACAAAACATTTATGCAAAGAAAAATCTAGTGTACAATGTCTATTTAAGCTTGGGGACAGTCTTAAACATTTACACAATCAGTTGATATGGTTTGATATATATATATATATATATATATATATATATATATATATAAAAATAAATAAATAAAGGTAAAGGAAGGCACTCTCTGGTCTTTTAGTGAGTAACTTTAATGAAAAAGTGTGACATTTCAGGGACACACTCCCCTTCCTCGGGCAAGGGGAGTGTGTCCCTGAAACGTCACACTTTTTCGTTAAAGTTACTCACTAAAAGACCAGAGAGTGCCTTCCTTTACCTTTATATTTACCTGCTGGCACCCTGGCATTTGTTTTGGAGGTGAGAGTACTCTCTTTGAACATAATATATATATATATATATATATACACACAGATAGAAAAATACCACTGACAAGCAGTGATATAATCTTTGGAGCCCACCGAGCGCAAACACAAGAAGTCCACACAACAAAATATAATCTAGAATAGTATAATAAAATGTAGTAAAATGTAAATGCTATAATTAACTAGAAAGAGAATAAATAAGTCTCTACTGAGTGAATTGCTTGTACAAAAGTACAAATGTCAAGATAAAATATATAATATAATTTAAAACCAAAATACTTTGTCTCAAAAGAAAGCTGCTAACCACAAACTTCCCCAAAAGAGAAATATCCTTTTCAAAATATTTCTATTAAAGTTACAAAAAATAAAAACGAGGGGAATGGGGGATATGAGGCAAGCGCTAAAAAAAGAGACCAAATATTAAACTATTTAATACTGGAACCTTAGTAAAATAACAAATACACAAATAATACATATGCACTTCTATATGTGGAGAGATAAAAGTATGGTAATACATATCTAAATCCAATATAGCGATATACATAAATAAAGATATACAACTAATAAATATCAGATAGGGAAAGAAAAAAAATTAGATAGTGTGAATGAATCCTAAAACGAAAGAACTCAGTTCAAGCCAATAAGAGACACACTGGGGGTACGTGATATCAAAAGCTAAAGTCCCATAGATTCAAAAACACTCCAGTAGGTGAAGGGGATACACACAAGCCCTTATGAAAATATACTCACAAGAGCTACCCTTAATCAATATGAGGTAAGGGTAGAGAGTGGGTCCTCAATAAAACTTGTATGTATACAGTCCCTTGTGCATTCTTTCAGTTTAGGTAAGGGTAGAGCGTAGGTCCTCAATAAAACTTGTATGTATACAGTCCCTTGTGCATTCTTTCAGTTCAGGTAAGGGTAGAGCATGGGTCCTCAATAAAACTTGTATGTATACGGTCCCTTGTGCATTCTTTCAGTTCAGGTAAGGGTAGAGCGTGGGTCCTCAATAAAACTTGTATGTATACGGTCCCTTGTGCGTTCTTTCAGTTCAGGTAAGGGTAAAGCGTGGGTCCTCAATAAAACTTGTATGTATACGGTGACGGTCCCTTGGGCGTTCTTTCAGTTCAGGTAAGGGTAGAGCGTGGGTCCTCAATAAAACTTGTATGTATACGGTCCCTTGTGCGTTCTTTCAGTTCAGGTAAGGGTAGAGCGTGGGTCCTCAATAAAACTTGTATGTATACGTTCCCTTGTGCGTTCTTTCAGTTCAGGTAAGGGTAAAGCGTGGGTCCTCAATAAAAATTGTATGTATACGGTGACGGTCCCTTGTGCGTTCTTTCAGTTCAAGTAAGGGTAGAGCGTGGGTCCTCAATAAAACTTGTATGTATACGGTCCCTTGTGCGTTCTTTCAGTTCAGGTAAGGGTAGAGCGTGGGTCCTCAATAAAACTTGTATGTATACAGTCCCTTGTGCATTATTTCAGTTCAGGTAAGGGTAGAGCGTGGGTCCTCAATAAAACTTGTATGTATATGGTCCCTTGTGCGTTCTTTCAGTTCAGGTAAGGGTAGAGCGTGGGTCCTCAATAAAACTTGTATGTATATGGTCCCTTGTGCGTTCTTTCATTTCAGGTAAGGGTAAAGCGTGGGTCCTCAATAAAACTTGTATGTATACGGTCCCTTGTGCGTTCTTTCAGTTCAGGTAAGGGTAAAGCGTGGGTCCTCAATAAAACTTGTATGTATACGGTCCCTTGTGCGTTCTTTCAGTTCAGGTAAGGGTAGAGCGTGGGTCCTCAATAAAACTTGTATGTATACGGTGACGGTCCCTTGTGTGTTCTTTCAGTTCAGGTAAGGGTAGAGCGTGGGTCCTCAATAAAACTTGTATGTATACGGTCCCTTGTGCGTTCTTTCAGTTCAGGTAAGGGTAAAGCGTGGGTCCTCAATAAAACTTGTATGTATACGGTGACGGTCCCTTGTGTGTTCTTTCAGTTCAGGTAAGGGTAGAGCGTGGGTCCTCAATAAAACTTGTATGTATACGATCCCTTGTGCGTTCTTTCAGTTCAGGTAAGGGTAGAGCGTGGGTCCTCAATAAAACTTGTATGTATACAGTCCATTGTGCGTTCTTTCAGTTCAAAATCCCTTGTCAGGCTGGAGTGGTATGAAAGAAATAAAGTACAATACTAGTGCAATAACGTATGACACAATTTATTAGGCTTAAAACACCTTGCACAAGAGATTGTAAAAATTTGCACTCACATTAAATACCCTCAATGTAATGAGGTAACAAGCAGGCTCATATGTAATCCCTCCATAGTGGGTAATGATCCCAAAGGCGCAGTAACATTTGCTTCCCAAGTGAAATATAAAAATACGATACAGAGGAGCAATGTTATAAGGTGGTCTGCGGTTGGTCAAATAGCACTTATTTAGTGTTATGCCTGGCACTTTTCGAAGGTTGTTAAAGAAATTTTTCTACCTTCTTCATCAGAGGCAATAATGATTGAAGAGGAAACTAACCACAAGATAAAAACTTTTTTGAGAAGACGCCGTCACGCCCACTGACCCGGCTACGACTTTCCATGCCATCCTAACTGCACTGGGCTTTAGCGTACTGAAGCAGCTACGGCTTCCTAACTAGGATCCCGGACTGGAGGTCATGTCTGGCATCATAGGCACTCCCCCCAGACCCGATCCCATCATTGAAATCACGTGATCCCATGTACGATAGCTTAATTTCAATTTTTTTCTAATTTGTATACATCGGAACTTTGTTCTGATGTAACAAATTAGTACCGGCAGGAAGGGGTTAACAGATGTATTACTTTCACTTTGTATACTGTGTGCATATATATATATATTGCTTCCATGTAGGTCTGTGAAAACTAATTGCAAAAATATGTTTCTTATAGAGTTCCGTGTGTTAACCCAAACAAAATGAAAGAAAACCATATGTGCTAGATTGAGCATTTAGGCAATCTGAGGAGAGCTGCTTGTGCCATGCTGCCCCTAGCAGATTTGCGGCCAATCGGCCGCTAGCAGGGGTTGTCAATCAACCCAATCGTATGCGATCTGGCGGATTCCTGAACGCCGCCTCAGAGCAGGCGGACGAGTTAAGGTGCAGCTGTCTTAAGACCGCTGCTTCTTAATTCTTGTTTCCAGGGAGCCTGAAGGCCACAGTGCCTCATTTATAGATTTAGTTTGTGGAATGTCTCCATTTTCTAACTCCAGCCTTTGTGGGGTTGGAGATATAATTTGGGAAAAGATGAGCTGAACATTTGTCTCCATGTTATGCTCTCTAGAAACTATTGTATTTAGTGTTTTTTATTATTATTATTTAATTCAGCAACTGCGTAGGGGCCCCTCTTTGTAAAAAGTGATCTCACGTATTTCCAAAATGTACACTTGATGGAGCGATTGTTGATTTTTGGCATTACACTTTACCCTAGGGAGTTTATTAATACTCTGTGAGCTCTAACAGTAGTGTCCTATTAAATTAGGTATGAACAAAATGTGTGACTAAAGCGTACAAATAATTACAGAAAAAAACTCTCCATACAACTAATCTGTGGAATGTCCAACACATCGCTTATATTTTTCCCATTGAGTAGCTCCCACTCGGAGTCGTGGCAAATACAGTAATACATAGAAAATAAAATGAATTTCCATGAACAAAATAATACATTGGTCAACCATAATTACATGCAAAAATCATAATAAACAGCACAGTCAAAATCGCCCCTACTAATGACGTCACATCGCATAGACTGGAGCTTTAATCACGTGGGTTTCTGTTCCCGGAAGGGGCGGAGCTGATTCGGTGTTTCTCTGACTGAAGGTGACTTTTTATTAACGTTAAATTGGATTTGGGAGATAATTGCTACATAAACGAAACGTTGTCCGTAGGATATGTACAATAAGGGGGTGCAGGTATAGACCTTGGTAAGGTAATAATGTTTGTGGAAAGACGATAGAAAGGTCATTAACTTTGGTGTCACAGGTCTGGTATAAATCTCCGCATGTGAATATCGTCTAATTCTTAGGAGTCAATAGTTTATTAATTTGTTTTCTTGCTGTCATATAGTGTGTGTATGTATATATATATATATATATATATATATATATATATATATATATATATATATATATATATATAATCTCAATACACTGTACATGTATCTGCTGAGTTGTCACAAATGTTATCTAACAAGGGGAGGGAACACGTATTAAAGCCTGTTATATAATACAACTAAACAGTGCTGTGTGTGTGACTAGCACTTAATATACAGCACACATTACATTATACTGAACATTTTATGTAATTTAGCCTCTGTATAACGCTGCACTTAGTATCTATCACAGCTGTCAACAATATCAGTATGAGCCGTCCCCTTCCGGTTATATAACCTGTTGTATTTATAGAGCGGTCTGCAAGCTTTGCAAGTGCATTTAGGTCCTTTCTGAGACCTATTTGATAATATGAATTCCTCGTTTTGATGTAGAATGTACATTATACAAATCTCTTTACTACAATTCTATATACTTATATTGTATTGTTAAACGTAATCTCTATTATAACTCTGGTGTCCAGGGATAGACAAGTTTATATAAAAGTGTCACACTTAAAGGGACAGTCAAGTCAAAATTAAATTTCCGTGATTATCATAGGGCATGTAATTTTAAACAAGTTTCCAATTTACTTTTATCATAAAATTTGCTTTGTTCTCTTGGTATTCTTTGTTGAAAGCTAAATCTAGGTAGGCTCATGCTAATTTACAAGCCTTTGAAGGCTGCCTCTTATCTCGGTGCATCTTTACAGTTTTTCACAGCTAGACAATGCTAGTTCACGTGTGTACTATAATCACTCTTATGGAGTTATTTAGAGAGGGCACTGATTGGCTAAAATGCATGTGTCTCAAAAGAACTGAGATAAGGGGGCAGTCTGCAGAGACTTAGATACAAAGTAATCACAGAGGTAAAAAGTATATTAATATAACAGTGTTGGTTATGCAAAACTGGGGAAAAAATTTGGGTTCAGTGTCCCTTTAAGTTTGATTTGTAAACTCTAGTCTGTACCCACGTGTAAAATATGGGTCACATCTATGTTGGCTAGAACATTTTCCTTGACTGGTAAACTATAGTGATATTTTCCAACCAGTGTGTGTGTATGTATATATATATATATATATGTATGTATGTGTATATATATATATATATATATATATATATATATATATATATATATATATATATATATATATATATATATATATATGCAAAATAGAAATGGCTGCAGCACTCCAAGTTAGATTTATAACATTTTTATTACAAGCAGTGAAATACAGGCGACGTTTCGGGCTTCTGCCCTTTCTCAAGCCAAGTGATTAGTACATAATCTAACTCCACCTTTTATAGGCAGTTCATGTGACAAAACACAGGTGTAAATAATTACAATTGTAATGATACATGTTCTTTCAACAACATAGAAATAATCAATAAACAGTGATTTTGTGTCATAATCATAACTATACATTTCTTATACAAAAAAACTTGTGATTCTGAATTTATGTGATTCTTTAAACACCTTCTTATTGTTAAGTACTTAGTGTTAATGTAAGAGAAAATTATTTTTTTATATAAAATGACCTTGACGGTTTATTCTCTTATCTGTGAATTATGTGAAATATTTTCTTGTTAGTGATTTTCATTACCATTTATTAATGCTATTTAAAAAAACAAACTTTATTATATTAAAAACAATAAACAAACTAATCAAACTAATAATCAAACTAACAAATAAGACTGGGTCAGCTGGCTATTTTTGCATTGTACATATGATGTGGGGTTGCCATGGCAGCCTGCAGCTGTCACTCGGAAGTTAGCTCCGCTTTGACTAAACAAGTCAGACTGCGATAGGTTGCCATGGCAACGCATAACATGGCTCTACTCAGAGAGCGCTGATCCGGAAGTAACCCGGATGCTCACACGCCCTCCTGTGATCACGCTGGACTCAGCGTGCATGGCGGTTTTTGTACTTTGCCTCACATCGCCCAGATAAGTTACAAACAAGTAAGCAGCCTTCTTACAGTTGTATTAAATGAGTAATAGATGCCTCTTATGTTCACAGTTTTTGCTGCAAAGTCAGATATTTACTGATACTGACTACAATGTTTCTGGCTTGGTTCCATGTCCACTTAGATTGTTATCACTGACATACACAATGGTGCCACATTAGATAATTATTATCTGTACATATTTTATTGCTATATATTATGATGGTATCACACATGAATGAAATGTTGATTGTTAATTGACATCTGTTATTTTACATCTCTTATGGATTTACATTGATGTATTTTGATTGGCTGATTCTATGACGGGGGAGGGGTTTGATGTGCTATATAACACTGTTTGTATCACAGTTTGGGTTGTCTGAGGAAGGGGTGAATGCCCCGAAACGTCACTACCAATAAATAGTTATTGTACTTAAATCCAGTGTGTGCTTATCCTTATCTTGATAGAATATATATATATATATATATATATATATATATATATATATATATACACACACAACATACACTCAATCTCACAAAAGTGAGTACACCCCTAACATTTTTGTAAATATTTTATATCTTTTCATGTGACAACACTGAATAAATGACACTTTGCTACAATGTAAAGTAGTGAGTGTACAGCCTGTATAATGGTTTAAATTTGCTGTCCCCTCAAAATAACTTAATACACAGCTATTAATGTCTAAACCGTTGGCAACAAAAGTGAGTACTCTCCCAAGTGGAAATGTCCAAATTGGGCCCAATGTGTCAATATTTTGTGTGGCCACCATTATTTTCCAGCACTGCCTTAACCCTCTTGGGCATGGAGTTCACCAGAGCTTCACAGGTTGCCACTGGAGTCCTCTTCCACTCCTCCATGATGGCATCACAGAGCTGGTGGATGTTGGAGACCTTGCACTCCCCCACCTTCCGTTTGAGGATGCTCAATAGGGTTTAGGTCTGGAGACATGCTTGGCCAGTCCATCACCTTTACCCTCAGCTTCTTTAGCAAGGCAGTGGTCGTCTTGGAGGTGTGTTTGGGGTCGTTATCATGTTGAAATACTGCCCTGCGGCCCAGTCTCCGAAGGGAGGGGATCACGCTCTGCTTCAGTATGTCACAGTACATGTTGGCATTCATGGTTCCCTCAATGAACTGTAGCTCCCCAGTGCCGGCAGCACTCATGCAGGCCCAGACCATGACACTCCCACCACCATGCTTGATTGTAGGCAAGACACACTTGTGTTTGTACTCCTCACCTGGTTGCCGCCACACACACTTGACACCATCTGAACTTAAAAAAAAAAATCGGACCACAGGACATGGTTCCAATAATCCATGTCCTTAATCTGCTTGTTTTCAGTAAACTGTTTGCAGGCTTTCTTGTGCATCTTCTTTAGAAGAGGCTTCCTTCTGGGATGACAGCCATGCAGACCAATTTGATGCGGTGTATGGTCTGAGCACTGACAAGCTGACCACCCCACCCCTTCAACCTCTGCAGCAATGCTGGCAGCACTCATATGTCTTTCCCAAAGACAACAATGGCGAGGCCTGTTCTAAGTGGAACCTGTCTTGTGAAATCGCTGTATGGTCTTGCCCACCGTGCTGCAGCTCAGTTTCAGGGTATTGGCAATCTTCTTATAGCATAGGCCATCTTTATGTAGAGCAACAATTCTTTTTTTTTTTTTTCCAGATCCTCAGAGTTCTTTGCCATGAGGTGCCATGTTGAACTTCCAGTGACCAGTATGAGAGAGTGTGAGAGCGATAACACCATATTTAACACACCTGAGACCTTGTAACACTAACGAGTCACATGACACCGGGGAGGGAAAATGGCTAATTGGACCCAATTTGGACATTTCCACTTAGGGGTGTACTCACGTTTGTTGCCAACGGTTTAGACATTAACCCTTTCCTGCCAAAGTTAAAGTGTCTACATCGGAAAAACTGTTCCGATGTAGACAAATGTCGTGCACACGATCGCGTGATTTCAATTATTTGGATCGGGTCTGCGGGGCGTCTCTATAATGCTAGCAACGCCCTCCAGACCGCGATCAAATCTAGGAAGCACAGTAGGCTTCAGGACAGCCGTTGGCTATGACGTTGTAGTCCGTCATAACGGCGCTAAAGCCCAGCGCCATTTGGACGAAATACAACGGCATAATGGTGGCAAAAGGTTAATGGCTGTGTGTTAAGTTATTTTGAGGGGACAGCAAATTTACACTTATACAGGCTGTACACTCACTACTTTACATTGTAGAAAAGTGTCATTTCTTCAGTGTTGTCACATGAAAAGATATAATAAAATATTTACAAAAATGTGAGGGGTGTACTCACTTTTGTATATATATATACACTGCTCAAAAAAATAAAGGGAACACTAAAATAACACATCCTAGATCTGAATGAATAAAATATTCTAATTAAATACTTTGTTCTTTACATAGTTGAATGTGCTGACAACAAAATCACACAAAAATTAAAAAATGGAAATCAAAATTTTCAACCCATGGAGGTCTGGATTTGGAGTCACACTCAAAATTAAAGTGGAAAAACACACTACAGGCAGATCCAACTTTGATGTAATGTCCTTAAAACAAGTCAAAATGAGGCTCAGTAGTGTGTGTGGCCTCCACGTGCTTGTATGACCTCCCTACAACGCCTGTGCATGCTCCTGATGAGGTGGCGGATGGTCTCCTGAGGGATCTCCTCCCAGACCTGGACTAAAGCATCCACCAACTCCTGGACAGTCTGTGGTGCAAAGTGAAGTTGGTGGATGGAGCGAGACATGATGTCCCAGATGTGCTCAATTGGATTCAGGTCTGGGGAACGGGAGGGCCAGTCCATAGCATCAATGCCTTCATCTTGCAGGAACTGCTGACACACTCCAGCCACATGAGGTCTAGCATTGTCTTGCATTAGGAGGAACCCAGGGCCAACCGCACCAGCATATGGTCTCACAAGGGGTCTGAGGATCTCATCTTGATACCTAATGGCAGTCAGGCTACCTCTGGCGAGCACATGGAGGGCTGTTCGGCCCCTCAAAGAAATGTCACCCCACACCATTACTGACCCACTGCCAAACTGGCCATGCTGGAGGATGTTGCAGGCAGCAGAACGTTCTCCACGGCGTCTCCAGACTGTCACGTCTGTCAAATGTGCTCAGTGTGCCCCTGCTTTCATCTGTGAAGAGCACAGGGCGCCAGTGGCGAATTTGCCAATCTTGGTGTTCTCTGGCAAATGTCAAACGTCCTGCACGGTGTTGGACTGTAAGCACAACCCCCACCTGTTGACGTTGGGTCCTCATACCACCCTCATGGAGTCTGTTTCTGACCATTTGAGCAGACACATGCACATTTGTGGGAGGTCATTTTGCAGGGCTCTGGCAGTGCTCCTCCTGTTCCTCCTTGCACAAAGGCGGAGGTAGCGGTCCTGCTGCTAGGTTGTTGCCCTCCTACGGCCTCCTCCACGTCTCCTGATGTACTGGCCTGTCTCCTGGTAGCGCCTCCATGCTCTGGACACTACGCTGACAGACACAGCAATCCTTCTTGCCACAGCTCGCACTGATGTGCCATCCTGGATGAGCTGCACTACCTGAGCCACTTGTGTGGGTTGTAGACTCCGTCTCATGCTACCACTAGAGTGCAAGCACCACCAGCATTCAAAAGTGACCATAACATCAGCCAGAAAGCATAGGAACTGAGAAGTGGTCTGTGGTCACCACCTGCAGAACCACTCCTTTATTGGGGGTGTCTTGCTAATTGCCTATAATTTCCACCTGTTGTCTATCCCATTTGCACAACAGCATGTGAAATTGATTGTCACTCAGTGTTGCTTCCTAAGTGGACAGTTTGATTTCACAGAAGTGTGATTGACTTGGAGATACATTGTGTTGTTTAAGTGTTCCCTTTATTTTTTTGAGCAGTATATATATATATATATATATATATATATATATATATATATATATATATATATATATATATATATATATATATATATATATATATATATATATCTTTCTAAAACACGCTGGTGTCTAAATGTAGCCACCAATCAGCAAGCGCTATCCATGTGCTAAACCAAAAAATGAGCAGGTCCATCAAATAAAGATACCAAGAAAACAAAGAGAAATTAATAGTAGTAAATTAAAAAGTTGCTTAAAATTGCATGCTTTGCCTGAATGGTAGACTATTCCTTTAATACTTACAACTAATAGTGATGTATTATTTACTGTATTTAAATCACCATATCATTTTGGAGTACAGCTTGTCATTTATTTTTAGCTTGTTTAACTATACAGTAATATTTGGATTTAGAGTTCCCATCTTCAGTGCCCAAGTCAACACCCGTGAAGTACAAAAGCTAGAAACTGTAGACGTGAAATAACACAAATTAATTTTGCAAGATAAATATAATCTTAGTAACCAAAAGGGAAAATTAGTATAAAGAACAAGATAAGTTAAATCACATCACTCTCAATGTGGTCTCAATAAAAAGTTAAATACAATGACAAAGGCTACTAGGCCATGCTCTGTGCTATGTTTTTAAAACTATTAATCAAAATATATATAATGTAGTTTAAACATACTGTATATACTTTAGGGTTGAAGAAACAAGGTACTTAATATATTGTCTATCAAGTGTATAAAATCATTAAAAGTGTTAAAACCCTTTTTTCTTATTTAAAAAAGGATAAGTAAAAGCTATTTAAAATTAGTAATAGGGTGTGCATGATTGTACGCACATGAATCCTGAGTACTCTACTGGCTGACAGGGACAACTCCCACAGGAAAGATGATTTATTAAGCCCAGGAACATGCATTACAATATGTTATATCTTTTAGATGGAACAGATAATCTTTTGAAAATCATAATCCCTTTAATAGGAGAAGTTATTTTCTTGGCAGATATACTACTTGAACACCGCATCTAGGGTTTGCACCTTGTACACCTATTTCTGGCTAAAAACTCACTAGCAAATATAATCACCAGATAATGATGCTCCATCTTGGCTCATTATTATATAAAAAGTACATAAGCCACTTGTAACTTTGTTCTATATCTGTGAGCTTGGCTCATGGCTGCACATCTGCCCAATACACTATCATATTAGCTACTTATTATTTGATATAACAACTGTCATAACTTTTTTTTTTTTTTTAACCAGTTACAAACTTGCATGCAAAAAGTGTCTATTGCTAAATTTACTTTTCTTTTTGTATATTTGTTTTTTAACAGCTTAGACTTCTCTAATTGAAATGATGTTCTCTATCAAACATGTGCTGCGATCTCAGTTACCCACTTCTGCACCAGCACTTTCTTTGGCAAGATATAGCTCTGCTGCTCCCCAGCAGGTAAGAGACTTCATACATCTCCCGCATTCCCTTCTCTTGTAATATAAACCTCACCCCTTAAATATGTACTGTTGATGCTTTCAGGCTCCTAAGAAGACAAAGTTTGGACCTCTAAGTGATGATGATCGAATATTCACAAATCTCTATGGGAGGCACGACTGGAGGTAAATTTCTGCACCTACTTTATTAGCTAAGTGAGCAGTGCAGTTGTCTTTTCTTCATTATTGCTTTTAAAAACATTCCTCTTACACTTATAGAGTTCTCTTTTTTTTAATATGGTTTTATATAGTCTCTCGGTAAATAAAAGTCCTATTTCTGCAGGTTGAAAGGTGCACAGAGTCGAGGTGACTGGTACAAGACTAAGGAAATCCTATTAAATGGAGTGGATTGGATTTTGGGGGAAATAAAAGCTTCTGGATTGCGTGGTCGAGGAGGAGCTGGCTTCCCAACAGGACTCAAATGGAGCTTTATGAATAAACCATCTGATGGGAGGTAGAAACTTTTTAAAAATTGTTGAAGCTTCATATCTTTGCAGACTTTTCTCCTCTCTATTTGCTTTTCTTGGTTTATATATGAGATATCGTATGTATATACATTAAAGGTGGACTTGTAAACAAATACAAGACAGTTGAGCGAGAATGTCTGGAGTTTTATAGGCTGATACAACAAAAGTAGCCCAGCACTCCCTCACAGTCCAATAGTAGAGTGCACGTTGCAGGGACCCTGCACAGATCCTTAACAACGATAAATACGAATTAAAGCAACAGCACCTCCATCTTTCATCACAAAAATCCTTTAATGGTGAGACATCACAGCATACAGTAACAACGTTTCAGTCAGCAATTGACCTTAATCATGTTCTACATAACCATACCCCTGTTCACATTTTATATCCTTCAATAGGGGAGGGACTTAATTACCTGTTCAGGTGTAACAGTACTTTGCATATAATCACATGATCTATACTCCCCCTCTAGTGGACACAGAAGTAGAAATCTTCTTAACCCATTGAGACCTGAAAAACAAAAATTTTAAACATTATCCTATCACATTTAATCATCATGATAATAATTGGACATATCATATACCACACCAGTAAACAAGGTTACCACCACTGTTTAATTGCTTCCAATATATCATTTATAATTTATAGGGTGACATTCCAGTCAATCTAATGCAGAGAGGGATACAGAGTGACCCTCTCTGCATCGGTGAGTAAAAAAAAAGGGTATTGCAGTGATGCCTCAATATCAAGACATCACTGCAATACCCTGAAAGCTGCTGGAAGTGATTACGATCGCTTCCAGTGCTTGAAACCCCAGAGGATTTGCCAGGCACGTTCTTGGTTGTTAAGGGGTTAAAGGGACATTCCAGCCAAAATTTAAATGCACATAGAGGAATTATATCTTTGAATAGAAACATATTTGCATTATACATGTATTGACAAAAACACTCCTAGTAAAAGTTATCACTGTTTTAGTGTTGACTTTTTTTCTCTGCACGTGAAGCATAGCTAGATATTCTCAGTACACCAGCATTTTAAATACTGTGGCTGCTCAGAGCACCAGTGGGGCTTGTATTATGTCAGCAATTAACAAATGGAGTAATTTCCAGATGCAACAAGCCTTAGGTTCTCTGAGCAAGTGCTGTGTTTGAAATGCTGGTGCACGGTGCATACTTAAATACACTTTTGAAAAAGCTATAGCTTTTATTTGAAGCAGTTTTTCTAATACATGTATAATACAAAAATGCTTCTATTTACAACTGAAATGCACCCATATGGATTCCAGTTTTGGCTGGGATGCCTTTTAAGTAAGAGAAATAAGTTAATTTAGGTTTTATGCATCCTAGTGCAGGTGAAACAATGACAATTTAGGGCAAGCACTTCAGTAAATTTGTATGATTCTAGAAAAGTCCTGTAAATGTGTATGTGATAACATGAGTGATGTAAGTTACGGGCAAAAAGAAGTGTAGGGAGGGAAGAATTTGCAGCCGAGGGTAGAAATATTAGTGGTTGTAGTGGTGTTGAAGGCTTTTTGTTTTACATTTTGTGCTTTATTCTTGGGACTAAGGGTAAATAATTGTGGGTACTGGCAAAGAGATAAAACAGATGAGAATCAATGTATAAATATTGTTTTTGGCTGTGGCATTCATGATGGATTGTAAGTGGGAGCAGAATGTACCTTGAGAGATCAGAAATGCTGATGTTGCAGTAGTCAAAGTGGGATTGAAATGAGTAAGTGGATTTGAGTCTTATATGTGGAAGTGCTAGAGACATGAACACCTATTTGCGAAAAAGGAAGATATTTTACCTCCAAAATTTCTTCAGCTCATCAGGATGACTGCTCTATGATCAATTGACCTTTAGCTACTTTTTACTGTCATCTGCATAGCCAATCAGCATCACCTGTTCTGAGTTTACACCGTGCTTTCCTATGATCTTGAGGGATTTCACCATAAAATCTCAAAATTTCATACTAAATCTCCTTAAACTGAGGAGGGAAATAAAGTGATGGTGCCTGCACTTCAGATGAATGATCTCTTGCAGATCACAGGACCCTAATTGGATGCTTGCATTTCTTCTACAATAATATGTGGTTAGTGAGGAAATTCTAATGTGAAATATCATCCATTTTTAAATAGCCTCATTTTATATTCTCTCTCTATCTCACATTTGGGTAACATGCCCTATTAATTAACAGAGCAAATAAGGCTAGAGAGGAATGGAACCAAGCAAGGACTGCATCACAAATACTGAAGGATGGAGGGTGTGGAACAAAAGAGAGGATAGTCTAGAATTGTCTATATACAGGTTGCTAATCACCTTAGTGATTGCAGTCTCTGTGTGGTGTTGGAGATGGAATCCAGATTACATGGGTTCTAGAAGAGCGGTTGATGTGACGAAGTGCAGTTAGTATTTGTGTACAAACTTTTATGGAGTTTTTAGGCAAGTGGGAGTACAGTGAAATGAAGCTGCTTAATTTGTACTCTCTTCTATTCGTTAGGCCCAAGTACTTGGTTGTGAATGCAGATGAGGGGGAACCTGGAACCTGCAAAGATAGAGAAATTATGAGGCATGACCCACATAAATTGGTGGAAGGATGTCTGGTAGCAGGCCGCAGTATGGGAGCCAGAGCAGCATACATCTATATTCGTGGAGAGTTCTACAATGAAGCATCCAACCTTCAGGTGAGATTAGAAAGCCGTGATCTTGAGATATCCAGGAAGCAATGGCTGTACAATTCTACTTCATTTTTTTGTAGTCGTCTTCTTACTTCCTTATAGAAAATCATTCACTGGTCTCTAACAATTGTAAGGATGGCTCATCAGTTTCAAATACATTTGTCAAGCACCACTTTATAGCTTGATTAAAGGGACAATAAACTCCCAAATAAAATGTTTTATTTATAATTAGGAAAGTTTGCAATGCACTTTATTTATTTTGCATGCTGTTCAGTCTTTCATGACAATAATGGGAGTTTGTGTAGTGACTTGTAGAGTCCAGGCGCAGTGAAGTATTCACAAATGATTGCAATGGAGACAGGCTGTAAATTGAGAGACCAGCATAGCTGGCCCTGCAGAAGTCAAAGCAGAATGTGACTAAATTAATTTAGTTGTCTTTTTGTCTTATTTTTTGTTATTATATTAGTGAGTTAAATCCATGCTGTGAATTTTAAAAGGGGAAATACCATTATGGGACATCCAGTCCTCTCGCAATGTTCAAGCAAATCACCAAGCTTGTGACAGTGTCTGCTGAGATAAAGTTCTCTCACTGGTTATGCTGAACGGCCCATATGATTGGTGGTGTAAAGTGATAGGCTCTGTTGCAATACGCATAGTATAAAGGAACTGCATGTACTCAAGGGTGCTCCAACCGACAGAATCTGGAAGAATGTTTTATCAGGTTGACGAGATTAACACAGTTGATCTCAACAGGAAAAAAAGGGCAAGCAATCTATTTTTAAAGATGTAACATTTGTCACCCAATACTTTTCGCAATATTCAGATTTGTAAAATGTTTAACATTCACTTTTCAATTACAGAATACCGTACAGCATGGTTGTATTTTTTTTTTTGTTAGAGCTGTTACTCTAGGAAATATCTCTTAGTAAGTTGAGAAGACTTTGCAGTAGTTTAATACCTTGGCAAACATTTAAGGGGAGGTACACGTTACACAATGCTACCTGTATAGCATGTTCCTATGAAGACTTGGGGCCACATTTTGAATCAGTTGTTACAGGCAACAGTTATGAGATTGACCTGTTAATTGTAGAAGAACCTTTTTGGTTTATCTTATCTGGTGTACACCGTGTAGGTTACAGTATGTTGGGGCACATCCTGTGAGGCTAGGGTTTTCATTTACTGATTCTTTCAACAAGTAGTTAACTGTTGTGAAACTGTGTCATTTTTTTTTCATTGTTTGCAGAGCAATTAGTAGTTCCTTCTTAAACAGTAGTAGTATGGGTCATGTGACTTTACAATAACCAATGGTCAGGCATTGTTTAACAAACTGTGTACAAGTTTGTTATTCGCATCTATGATTAAGGCCATAGCTAAAACGAGATGCGTTCAGGCCAGTCTTCTTTGTATTTTTATTTTTTTTAAGAGTGTGACTAGTTTACATTAAACATACTTCATAACACTACCAGGCTGGCAAAATTTTGTTGTGGAGAACACTGAATTATGTAGTTACATTTTGCAATATGCTGTTATTATTTATTTTATACCCATTTACTGGTGGTTTTCTAAAATTTCTCTGAGTTACTATAAAGGTAATAAGTACTGCCATGTTTGAACTTGTTTTCTCACATATTTCACTCTTCTTCTGAGGACAATTAGGGACTGATATAAAAGCGGCAATAAGTCTCTCCAAAAAAACTATTTTATTGCCTTATTTATGTCTGTGCCTAATCATTCTCAGCAGATGAGAGAAATTTAAACTAATATAATTATATTTTTACATCCACATATTATTCTAAGGCTTATCTTTGCTTTGAATACACAATTATGTCTAGCATGTATTTAATATCCCTTTAATTTTGTCAAATTAGTATGTCATTTATTTATTTTAAAGTTTTATTTAAACTATTAAGAGTGTTCTCCACACACTATTTTGTCATCCAGTGGCATTATAAAGTAGCCAGGTGGAGGCAGTGTAATACTTTGCTATAGTAAAACATTTTTTTCGTTTTATTTATAAACTAGGCAATAAGCCTGCCCAGAGGGCAGTCCTATGTTTAAAAAATACAAACCCCCAAGCTAATTTTACTAAAAATAAAAAATTTAAAATTACAGAAAAAATAAACAAAGCTATCCAAAATAAAAAATGTAAACCTAAACTAATACCCCTATAAAAATAAAAAAATCATCCCCAAAATAAAAACACCTCCTAATCTAATACTAAACTACCTAAGTTAAACAGCTCTTTTACTTAAAAAAAAATTACAGATTACCCCTAACAGTAAACCCCCCCCCCCAATAAAAAAAACTAACACTAAAAAAAAAACCTAAGCTACCCATTGCCCCATAAGGGGGATTTGTATGGGCACTGCCCTTAAAAAGGCATTCAGCTCTTTTACAGCCCATTAAATCACTAATCTTAAAAATAAAAATGCATTTAAAAAAAATCCTAAAACCCAGACACAAATAGGTGCTCGCCGTTCCTGAAGTCTGGCGGAGAAGGTTTTCTTCCAGGCGGCTCCATCATCTTCTATCGTCATCCTGTGCGAAAGCAGTGTGGAGCGGTCTTCCCCGATGCGAGGATCTGGAGCAGCGGTCCTCAGCGGCGTGGAGGCTCCTCTTCATCCGATCTCCGGCGTACACTAAAAATTGATTGGAAGGTACCGCAATCAATTTGGGGTACCTTGCATTCCTATTTGCTGAAATTTTGAAATTGGCCAAATGCAGAACACCTTCTCCACTAGACCTAAGGATTTTCAGGATTACCTATTTGGGCTTATTTCTCCTGTTAAGTGTGGTCAGTCCACGGGTCATCATTACTTCTGGGATATTAACTCCTCCCCAACAGGAAGTGCAAGAGGATCACCCAGCAGAGCTGCTATATAGCTCCTCCCCTCTACGTCACACCCAGTCATTCTCTTGCACCCAACTAATAGATAGGATGTGTGAGAGGACTGTGGTGATTATACTTAGTTTTTATAACTTCAATCAAAAGTTTGTTATTTTAAAACAGCACCGGAGTGTGTTGTTCCTTCTCAGGGAGAATTTGAAGAAGAATCTACCTGAGTTTCTGTATGATTTTAACCGGAGTAGTTAAGATCATGTTGCTGTTCTCGGCCATCTGAGGAGTGAGGTAAACTTCAGATCAGGGGATAGCGGGCAGGTTCACCTGCAAAGAGGTATGTAGCAGCATATTATTTTCTGAGGAATGGAGTTGACTAGAAAATACTGCAAATACCTATATAAAGTAAGTTCAGCCTTAAATGCAGTAGTAGCAACTGGTATCAGGCTGTCATGTTTGTATATTTTCACTTCAGTATTCTGGGGAATGGCACTTCACTGGAATGAGACTGTATGCATAAAACTCTAGCCTATCTTGCAGTGAGAACGACTAGCAGCAGGCTTTCTATGACAATTCATTTATTTGATGTTAAACGTTTTGCTGGCATGTTAAATCGTTTAATTTTCTGAGGTACTGGGTGAAAAATTGTTTTGGGCACTATTTTTATCCACTTGGCGGGCATTTTATTTAATTTATGACAGTTTACTGATCTCCCTCACTGTTGTGTGTGAGGGGGAGGGGCTTAATTTGGCGCTTTTACTACGCATCAGGAATTCAGTCACAAGTCTTTTTTTCTTCCCTGCACGATCCGGTTCGTCTCTACATAGCTCAAGGGTCTTCAAAAGTTATTTTGAGGGAGGTAATCACTCACAGCAGACCTGTGAGATTGTGCTTTGACTGTGATAAAAAACGTTATATTCTGTACATTTTTTCTGCTATTTAAGGGTTAGTTATCCATTACTAATGGGGGCAATCCTTTGCTAAAATTGTATTTTTACCGGAAAGAATTTGATTTTATAGTTTATCCGTTTTATTGTTACTCAACTGTCATAACTTTCTGTGCTTCTTAAAGGCACAGTACGTTTTTTTCATACTATTTGTAGATTGTATTGAAAAGTATTTCCAAGTTTGCTGGTTTAATTGCTAGTGTGTTAAACATGTCTGACTCAGAGGAATATCTCTGTGCTATATGTGCTAAAGCCAAAGTGGAGCCCAATAGAAATTTATGTACTAATTGCATTGATGCTACTTTAAATAAAAGTCAATCTGTACAAATTGAACATCATTCACCAGACAACGAGAGGAAAGTTATGCCGACTAACTCCCCTCACGTGTCAGTACCTGCATCTCCCGCTCGGGAGGTGCGTGATATAGTAACGCCGGGTACTTCAGGGCGGCCATTACAAATCACATTGCAGGACATGGCTAATGTTATGACTGAAGTTTTGTCTAAATTACCAGAACTTAGAGGGAAGCGTGACCACTCTGGGGTGAGAACAGAGTGCGCTGATAATACTAGGGCCATGTCAGATACTGCGTCACAGTATGCGGAACATGAGGACGGAGAGCTTCAATCTGCAGGTGACGGTTCTGATCCCAATAGAGTGGATTCAGACATTTCTAATTTTAAGTTTAAGCTTGAAAACCTCCGCGTTCTGCTAGGGGAGGTATTAGCGGCTCTGAATGATTGTAACACCGTTGCAATCCCAGAGAAATTATGTAGGCTGGATAGATACTATGCGGTACCGGCGAGTACTGACGTATTTCCTATACCTAAGAGGCTTACTGAGATAATTACTAAGGAGTGGGATAGGCCCGGTGTACCCTTTTCCCCCCCCTCCTGTATTTAGAAAAATGTTCCCAATAGACGCCACCACACGGGACTTATGGCAAACGATCCCTAAGGTGGAGGGAGCGGTTTCTACTCTGGCTAAACGTACCACTATCCCGGTGGAGGATAGCTGTGCTTTTTCAGATCCAATGGATAAAAAATTAGAGGGTTACCTTAAGAAAATGTTTGTTCAACAAGGTTTTATATTGCAACCCCTTGCATGTTTTGCGTCTGTCACGGCCGCGGCCGCTTTCTGGTCCGAGTCCCTGGAAGAGACTCTTGACTCAATAACTATCGAGGAGATTTCAAACAGGCTTAAAACACTTAAGCTAGCTAATTCATTTGTTTCAGATGCCGTAGTACATTTAACTAAACTTACGGCTAAGAATTCCGGATTCGCCATTCAGGCACGCAGAGCACTGTGGCTAAAATCCTGGTCAGCTGACGTTACTTCTAAATCTAAGTTACTTAACATACCTTTCAAAGGGCAGACCTTATTCGGGCCCGGTTTGAAAGAAATTATCGCTGACATTACAGGAGGTAAAGGCCATGCCCTGCCTCAAGACAGAGCCAAACCTAGGGCTAGACAGTCTAATTTTCGTTCCTTTCGTAATTTCAAGGCAGGAGCAGCATCAACTTCCTCTGCACCAAAGCAGGAAGGAGCTGTTGCTCGCTACAGACAAGGCTGGAAACCTAACCAGTCCTGGAACAAGGGCAAGCAGGCCAGAAAACCTGCTGCTGCCCCTAAGACAGCATGAATTGAGGGCCCCCGATCCGCGAACGGATCTAGTGGGGGGCAGACTTTCTCTCTTCGCCCAGGCTTGGGCAAGAGATGTCCAGGATCCCTGGGCGTTAGAGATCATATCTCAGGGATATCTTCTGGACTTCAAATCCTCTCCCCCAAAAGGGAGATTCCATCTGTCAAGGTTGTCAACAAACCAAATAAAGAAAGAGGCGTTTCTACGCTGTGTACAAGATCTGTTACTAATGGCAGTGATCCATCCGGTTCCGCGGTCGGAACACGGACAGGGGTTTTACTCAAATCTGTTTGTGGTTCCCAAGAAAGAAGGAACCTTCAGACCAATCTTGGATTTAAAGATCCTAAACAAATTCCTAAGAGTTCCATCGTTCAAAATGGAAACTATTCGGACAATTCTACCCTTGATCCAAAAGGGTCAGTACATGACCACAGTGGATTTAAAGGATGCTTACCTTCACATACCGATTCACAGAGATCATTACCGGTACCTAAGGTTTGCCTTCCTAGACAGGCATTACCAGTTTGTAGCTCTTCCATTCGGGTTGGCTACGGCTCCAAAAATCTTCACAAAGGTTCTGGGTGCTCTTCTGGCGGTACTAAGACCGCGAGGAATTTCGGTAGCTCCGTACCTAGACGACATTCTGATACAAGCTTCAAGCTTTCAAACTGCCAAGTCTCATACAGAGTTAGTACTGGCATTTCTAAGATCGCATGGGTGGAAGGTAAACGAAAAGAAGAGTTCTCTCTTTCCACTCACAAGAGTACCCTTCTTGGGGACTCTTATAGATTCTGTAGAAATGAAGATCTACCTGACAGAAGACAGGTTAACAAAGCTTCAAAATGCTTGCCGTGTCCTTCATTCCATTCAACACCCGTCAGTGGCTCAATGCATGGAGGTGATTGGCTTAATGGTAGCAGCAATGGACATAGTACCCTTTGCACGCCTACATCTCAGACCGCTGCAATTGTGCATGCTAAGTCAGTGGAATGGGGATTACTCAGATTTGTCCCCTACTCTGAATCTGGATCAAGAGACCAGAAATTCTCTTCTGTGGTGGCTTTCTCGGCCACATCTGTCCAGGGGGATGCCATTCAGCAGGCCAGATTGGACAATTGTAACAACAGACGCCAGCCTGCTAGGTTGGGGCGGTGTCTGGAATTCTCTGAAGGCTCAGGGATCATGGACTCAGGAGGAAAGTCTCCTGCCAATAAACATTCTGGAATTGAGAGCAGTTCTCAATGCCCTTCTGGCTTGGCCCCAGTTAACAACTCGGGGGTTCATCAGGTTTCAGTCGGACAACATCACGACTGTAGCTTACATCAACCATCAAGGAGGGACAAGAAGCTCCCTAGCGATGATGGAAGTATCAAAGATAATTCACTGGGCAGAGTCTCACTCTTGCCACCTATCAGCAATCCACATCCCGGGAGTGGAGAACTGGGAGGCGGATTTCCTAAGTCGTCAGACTTTTCATCCGGGGGAGTGGGAACTTCATCCGGAGGTCTTTGCCCAAATACTTCGACGTTGGGGCAAACCAGAAATAGATCTCATGGCGTCTCGACAGAACGCCAAGCTTCCTTGTTATGGGTCCAGATCCAGGGATCCGGGAGCGGCCCTGGTAGATGCTTTGATAGCACCTTGGACCTTCGGGAGGGCTTATGTGTTTCCTCCCTTCCCGATGCTTCCTCGATTGATTGCCAGGATCAAACAGGAGAGAGCATCAGTGATTCTAATAGCGCCTGCGTGGCCACGCAGGACCTGGTATGCAGATCTAGTGGACATGTCATCCTGTCCACCTTGGTCTCTGCCTCTGAGACAGGACCTTCTGATTCAGGGTCCCTTCAAACATCAAAATCTAATTTCTCTGAAGCTGACTGCCTGGAAATTGAACGCTTGATTTTATCAAAACGTGGATTTTCTGAGTCAGTAATTGATACCTTAATACAGGCCAGGAAGCCTGTTACCAGGAAGATTTACCATAAAATATGGCGTAAATACCTATATTGGTGCGAATCCAAAGGTTACTCTTGGAGTAAGGTTAGGATTCCTAGGATATTGTCTTTTCTACAAGAAGGTTTAGAAAAGGTTTTATCCGCTAGTTCCTTAAAGGGACAGATCTCAGCTCTGTCCATTCTGTTACACAAACGTTTGTCAGAAGTTCCAGACGTTCAGGCCTTTTGTCAGGCTTTGGCCAGGATTAAGCCTGTGTTTAAAACTGTTGCTCCGCCATGGAGTTTAAACCTAGTTCTTAACGTTTTACAGGGTGTTCCGTTTGAACCCCTTCATTCCGTTGATATAAAATTGTTATCTTGGAAAGTTCTGTTTTTAATGGCTATTTCCTCGATTCGAAGAGTCTCTGAGTTATCAGCCTTACATTGTGATTCTCCTTATCTGATTTTTCACTCAGACAAGGTAGTTCTGCGTACTAAACCTGGGTTCTTACCTAAGGTAGTCACTAATAGGAATATCAATCAAGAGATTGTTGTTCCTTCCTTGTGTCCAAACCCTTCTTCAAAGAAGGAACGACTTCTACACAATCTAGATGTAGTCCGTGCCCTGAAATTTTATTTACAGGCAACTAAAGATTTTCGACAAACGTCTTCCCTGTTTGTCATTTATTCTGGTCAGAGGAGAGGTCAAAAAGCTTCTGCTACCTCTCTCTCTTTTTGGCTTCGTAGCATAATACGTTTAGCTTATGAGACTGCTGGACAGCAGCCTCCTGAAAGAATTACAGCTCATTCTACTAGAGCTGTGGCTTCCACTTGGGCCTTTAAGAATGAGGCCTCTGTTGAACAGATTTGCAAGGCTGCAACTTGGTCTTCTCTTCATACTTTTTCCAAATTTTACAAATTTGACACTTTTGCTTCTTCGGAGGCTGTTTTTGGGAGAAAGGTTCTTCAGGCAGTGGTTCCTTCCGTATAAAGATCCTGCCTGTCCCTCCCGTCATCCGTGTACTTTAGCTTTGGTATTGGTATCCCAGAAGTAATGATGACCCGTGGACTGACCACACTTAACAGGAGAAAACATAATTTATGCTTACCTGATAAATTCCTTTCTCCTGTAGTGTGGTCAGTCCACGGCCCGCCCTGTTTTTTATGGCAGGTCTAAATTTTTAAATTATACTCCAGTCACCACTGCACCCTTTGGCTTCTCCTTTCTCGTTGGTTCTCGGTCGAATGACTGGGTGTGACGTAGAGGGGAGGAGCTATATAGCAGCTCTGCTGGGTGATCCTCTTGCACTTCCTGTTGGGGAGGAGTTAATATCCCAGAAGTAATGATGACCCGTGGACTGACCACACTACAGGAGAAAGGAATTTATCAGGTAAGCATAAATTATGTTTTTTTTATTTTATTTTTTATTTTTCAGATTAGGGATTTAATAGGCTGCAAGAGAGCTAAATGCCCCTTTAGGGGCAATGGGTAGTTTAGTTTTTTTTAGTGTTAAGTTTTTTATTTTGGGGGGGTTTGGTGGGTGGGGGGTTTTTACTGTTAGGGGGGACTTAGTATCTTTTTAAACATTAAAGAGCTGTTTTTTATTTTTTGTAATGTTAGATTAATTTTTTGTAATTTAATGTTAGGATTTTTTATTTTAAGTGTAATTTAGTAGTAATTGGGGTTAATTTAGGGGGTGTTAGGTTAGGGGGCTTAGTAATTAAATTATTTGCTTTGTGGGGGGTTGGCGGTTTAGGAGTTAATAGGTTAATTGTGACTTGAGTGTCCCTTTAAGCTATCTAAGGCTCACATCAATTGCTCATTTAACAAAAAAAAAATGATCTAAATTGACATATTCAAAATGAACCTTTCACGATCCAGACAGCACATGCAATTTTAAACAATTTCCCAAATTACTTATGTTATCTAATTTAGTTTTATTCTCTTGGTATCCTTTTTTGAAAAGCATACCTAGTTAGGCTCAGTAGCAGCGGTGCACTACTGGGAGCTAGATACACGTCTCTTGTCATTGGCTCACCCAATGTGTTAACCTAATTCCAAGTAGTGCATTGCTGCTCTTTCAAAAATGGATAGAAAGAGAATGAAGCAAAATGTATAATAGATGTACATTGAAAGTTTATGTTATGTCTGAATCATGAAGAAGAATATGGGTGTCCCTTTTATAATTTGTGCAACATATCTGCTAATTTTAGCTTTATATTTGCTTAATTTAGCTGGGTGGTCAGTAAAATCAGCTGGGTGGTGTGCCTATTAAATTGGTCCTGGGTGGGAAAACCTGTTTAACCCCTTAACGACTGAGGACGTGCAGGGTACGTCCTCAAAAAAAAAAAAAAAAAGGCAGTTAACGCCTGAGGACGTACCCTGCACGTCCTCGGTGTGGAAAGCAGCTGGAAGCGATCCTGCTCGCTTCCAGCTGCTTTCCGGTTATTGCAGTGATGCCTCGATATGGAGGCATCCTGCAATAACCTTTTTAAGCCATCCGGTGCAGAGAGAGCCACTCTGTGGCCCTCTCTGCACCGGAGATCGGTGGCTCACTGCGTTGGTGGGTGGGAGGCGGGTGGCGGCCATCGATGGCCCTGGTGATGTGGAGGGGGGCGGGATCGTGGGCGGGGATGGCCGGGGGCGCGCACGGATGCGTGCACGGGAGGGCGGGCGCGTGCACGGGGAGGGAGCGGGTGGGAACCGCCGCTACAGAAAATGCTATAATAAAAAATGTTAAATGTCTAAAAGTAAAAAAAAAAAAAACGATCAGCAAGGTGGGGGTTTGTCTGTGTAGGGGCGGGGGAAGCTACACTACAGAAAAAAAAACAAACAAATAAAAAAAAAAAGCACTTTTTTTTGCAAACTGGGTACTAGCAGACAGCTGCCAGTACCCAAGATGGCCCCCAATAAGGCAGAGGGGAGGGTTAGAGAGCGTTTTTGGGGGGGATCAGGGAGGTTGGGGGCTAAGGGGGGATCCTACACAGTAGCATATGTAAATATGCTATAAAAAAAAAAAACCTTTTATTTTAGTACTGGCAGACTTTCTGCCAGTACTTAAGATGGCGGGGACAATTGTGGGGTGGGGGAGGGAAGGGAGCTGTTTGGGAGGGATCAGGGGGTGGGATGTGTCAGTTGGGAGGCTGATCTCTACACTAAAGCTAAAATTAACCCTGCAAGCTCCCTACAAACTCCCTAATTAACCCCTTCACTGCTAGCCATAATACACGTGTGAGGCGCAGCAGGATTTAGCGGCCTTCTAATTACCAGAAAGCAACGCCAAAGTCATATATGTCTATTTCTGAACAAAGGGGATCCCAGACAAGCATTTACAACCATTTGTGCCATAATTGCACAAGCTGTTTGTAAATTATTTCAGTGAGAAACCTAAAATTGTGAAAAAATTAACTTTTTTTTTTTTTTTAATTTGATCGCATTTGGCGGTAAAATGGTGGCATGAAATATACCAAAATGGGCCTAGATCAATACTTTGGGTTGTCTACTACACTACACTAAAGCTAAAATTAACCATACAAGCTCCCTACAAGCTCCCTAATTAACCCCTGCACTGCTGGGCATAATACACGTGTGGTGCGCAGGAGCATTTAGCGGACTTCTAATTACCAAAAAGCAATGCCAAAGCCATATATGGCTGCTATTTCTGAACAAAGGGGATCCCAGAGAAGGATTTACAACCATTTGTGCCATAATTGCACAAGCTATTTGTAAATGATTTCAGTGAGAAACCTAAAATTGTGAAAAATTTAACTTTTTTTTTCATTTGATCGCATTTGGCGGTGAAATGGTGGCATGAAATATACCAAAATGTGCCTAGATCAATACTTGGGGTTGTCTACTACACTACACTAAAGCTAAAATTAACCCTACAAGCTCCCTAATTAACCCCTTAACTGCTGGGCATAATACACTTGTGGTGCGCAGTGGCATTTAGCGGCCTTCTAATTACCAAAAAGCAACGCCAAAGCCATATATGTCTGCTATTTCTGAACAAAGGGGATCCCAGAGAAGAATTTACAACCATTTATGCCATAATTGCACAAGTTGTTTGTAAATAATTTCAGTGAGAAACCGAAAGTTTGTGAAAAGTGAACGATTTTTTGTATTTGATCGAATTTGGCGGTGAAATGGTGGCATGAAATATACCAAAATTGGCCTAGATCAATACTTTGGGATGTCTACTAAAAAAAAATATATACATGTCAAGGGATATTCAGGGATTCCTGAAAGATATTAGTGTTCTAATGTAACTAGCGCTAATTTTGGAAAATAGTGGTTTGGAAATAGCAAAGTGCTACTTGTATTTATGGCCCTATAACTTGCAAAGAACATGTAAACATTGGGTATTTCTAAACTCAGGACAAAATTTAGAAACTATTTAGCATGGTTGTTTTTGGTGGTTGTAGATGTGAGATTTTGGGGGTCAAAGTTAGAAAAAGTGTGTTTTTTTTTCCATTTTTCCTCATATTTTATAAAAAAATTTTATAGTAAATTATAAGATATGATGAAAATAATGGTATCTTTAGAAAGTCCATTTCGTGGCGAGAAAAACGGTATATAATATGTGTGGGTACAGTAAATGAGTAAGAAGAAAATTACAACTAAACACAAACACCGCAAAAATTTAAAAATAGCCTTGGGGTTAAGATCCCAATTCTATATTAAAGTGAAGGTAAAGTTGCACCATATGAAAAGCAGGATTTGAAAGATCAATAAAAATAAACATAAGTTTAATTCATAATTTTTTTTCATTTTGAATAATAAACGATATAATTACATTGCAAACCTTAAATACTAGAGTTCAGCGTAATGCCCGGCTCTGTGTCACATATTTTGTTTTGGTGATGCAAACGCCGGCATCCAATTGAAATCCTGGCCATTAGGTGCCCACGATTGTAGACAAACCGCCCCCTCTATCTACAGCGCATGCCCAACACAATGCGCACATCTTAGTTAATAGGGAGTGAGCCTGGCTGCTTACGTAGAAAGCAGGTGGGGCCGCTTTCTACATGGGATAGAGCACTTACCAGGAAGTAAAATCGAGGGTGGAGCGACGGTACTGTCAATAGCAAATGTAATATATAAAAAATATAATGTTACAATAATTTTTTTTTTTATTAAGTTAGCGTTTTCATATATTAGCGCATAGGCTACATATATGAATGATCTGAGAGCCGCAACTTTACCTTCACTTTAAGTCATGGAAATTCTAAAACTAAGGTTCCCCTG
Organism: Bombina bombina; assembly: GCF_027579735.1. Taxonomy (NCBI): domain Eukaryota; kingdom Metazoa; phylum Chordata; class Amphibia; order Anura; family Bombinatoridae; genus Bombina; species Bombina bombina. The sequence goes on along the minus strand of NC_069507.1, from coordinate 128,889,493 downwards.
AGAATTTAAAGGGACATTTTAAGCTGCAATTAGGAAAAATATATATTGGGGTATTTCTTCTGTTATGTGTGATCAGTCCACGGGTCATCATTACTTCTGGGATATAACTCCTCCCCAACAGGAAATGCAAGAGGATTCACCCAGCAGAGCTGCATATAGCTCCTCCCCTCTACGTCAGTCCCAGTCATTCTCTTGCACCCAACGACTAGATAGGATGTGTGAGAGGACTATGGTGATTATACTTAGTTTTTATGACTTCAATCAAAAGTTTGTTATTTTAAAATAGCACCGGAGCGTGTTATTACTTCTCTGGCAGAGTTTGAGGAAGAATCTGACAGAGATTTTTTTACTATGATTTTAACCGGAGTCGTTAAGACCATATTGCTGTTCTCGACCATCTGAGGGAGGTAAAGGCTTCAGATCAGGGGACAGCGGGCAGATGAATCTGCATTGAGGTATGTGGCAGTTTTTATTTTCTGAATGGAATTGATGAGAAAAGCCTGCCATACCGTTAAAATGACATGTATGTATACACTTCAGTATTCTGGGGATGGTATTTCACCGGAACTACTGTGTTAAAGGTCACTAATCCTTTTTAATAACTATTCTCATGTTAAACGTTTTTGCTGGAATGTAGAATCGTTTACATTGCTGAGGTACTGTGTGAATAAATGTTTGGGCATTATTTTCCACTTGGCAGTTTTTTGCTTTAATTGTGACAGTTTCGTTTCTCTTCACTGCTGTGTGGGAGAGGGAGGGGCCGTTTTTGGCGCTCTTTGCTACGCATCAAAAAATTCCAGTCAGCTACTTTTATATTTCCTGCATGATCCGGTTCATCTCTGACAGATCTCAGGGGTCTTCAAACTTCTTTGAAGGGAGGTAAATTCTCTCAGCAGAGCTGTGAGAATTCTTATAGTGACTGTGTATAAAAAACGTTGTTTTGTTTTCTTATGTACAAATTTAATTAGTGTTGTTTTTTACTAATGGGAACAAACCTTTGCTAAAAGTTGTGTTGTTTTAAAGTTTGATGCAATAACTGTTTTTTCAGTTCATTATTTCAACTGTCATTTAATCGTTAGTACCTCTTTGAGGCACAGTGCGTTTTTTTGCTAAAAAAGATTATAACCAAGTTGTAAGTTTTTTTGCTAGTGTGTTAAACATGTCTGACTCAGAGGAAGATATCTGTGTCATTTGTTCCAATGCCAAGGTGGAGCCCAATAGAAATTTATGTACTAACTGCATTGATGCTACTTTAAATAAAAGTCAATCTGTACAATGTGAACAAATTTCACCAAACAGCGAGGGGAGAGTTATGCCGACTAACTCGCCTCACGCGACAGTACCTGCATCTCCCGCCCGGGAGGTGCGTGATATTTTGGCGCCTAGTACATCTGGGCGGCCATTACAGATAACATTACAAGATATGGCTACTGTTATGACTGAAGTTTTGTCTAAATTACCTGAACTAAGAGGCAAGCGTGATCACTCTGGGGTGAGAACAGAGTGCGCTGACAATGCTAGGGCCATGTCTGATACTGCGTCACAGCTCGCAGAGCATGAGGACGGAGAGCTTCATTCTGTGGGTGACGGTTCTGATCCAAACAGATTGGACTCAGATATTTCAAATTTTAAATTTAAATTGGAGAACCTCCGTGTACTACTAGGGGAGGTCTTAGCAGCTCTCAACGATTGTAACACTGTTGCAATACCAGAGAAACTGTGTAGGTTGGATAAATACTTTGCGGTACCGGCGAGTACTGACGTTTTTCCTATACCTAAGAGACTAACTGAAATTGTTACTAAGGAGTGGGATAGACCCGGTGTGCCGTTCTCACCCCCTCCAATATTTAGAAAGATGTTTCCAATAGACGCCACCACTCGGGACTTATGGCAAACGGTCCCCAAGGTGGAGGGAGCAGTTTCTACTTTAGCTAAGCGTACCACTATCCCGGTGGAGGATAGCTGTGCTTTCTCAGATCCAATGGATAAAAAATTAGAGGGTTACCTTAAGAAAATGTTTGTTCAACAAGGTTTTATATTGCAACCCCTTGCTTGTATCGCGCCGATTACGGCTGCGGCAGCATTTTGGATTGAGTCGCTTGAAGAGAACCTTAGTTCCTCTACGCTAGACGACATTACGGACAGGCTTAGAGTCCTTAAACTAGCTAATTCTTTCATTTCGGAGGCCGTAGTACATTTAACCAAACTTACGGCTAAGAACTCAGGATTCGCCATACAGGCACGCAGGGCACTGTGGCTAAAATCCTGGTCAGCTGATGTTACTTCTAAGTCCAAATTACTTAATATACCTTTCAAGGGGCAGTCCTTATTCGGGCCCGGTTTGAAAGAAATTATCGCTGACATTACGGGAGGTAAGGGCCACGCCCTACCTCAAGACAAGGCCAAAGCTAAGGCTAGACAGTCTAATTTTCGTCCCTTTCGGAATTTCAAAACAGGAGCAGCATCAACCTCCACTGCACCAAAACAGGAAGGAGCTGTTGCTCGTTACAGGCAAGGCTGGAAGCCTAACCAGTCCTGGAACAAAAGCAAGCAGGCCAGGAAACCTGCTGCTGCCCCAAAGACAGCATGAACCGAGAGCCCCCGATCCGGGACCGGATCTAGTAGGGGGCAGACTCTCTCTCTTCGCCCAGGCCTGGGCAAGAGATGTTCAGGATCCCTGGGCACTAGAGATCATATCTCAGGGATACCTTCTAGACTTCAAATTATCTCCCCCAAGAGGGAGATTTCATCTGTCAAGGTTGTCAACAAACCAGATAAAGAAAGAAGCGTTTCTACGCTGCGTACAAGATCTGTTAACAATGGGAGTGATCCATCCGGTTCCGTGGTCGGAACAAGGACAAGGGTTCTACTCAAACCTGTTTGTGGTTCCCAAAAAAGAGGGAACTTTCAGGCCAATCTTAGATTTAAAGACTCTAAACAAATTCCTAAGAGTTCCATCGTTCAAAATGGAAACTATTCGGACAATCTTACCCATGATCCAAGAGGGTCAGTACATGACCACAGTGGATTTAAAGGATGCTTACCTTCACATACCGATCCACAAAGATCATCACCGGTATCTAAGGTTTGCCTTCTTAGACAGGCACTACCAGTTTGTAGCTCTTCCATTCGGATTGGCTACGGCTCCAAGAATCTTCACAAAGGTTCTGGGTGCCCTTCTAGCGGTACTAAGACCGCGAGGGATTTCGGTAGCTCCGTACCTAGACGACATTCTAATACAAGCTTCAAGCTTTCAAACTGCCAAGTCTCATACAGAGTTAGTTCTGGCATTTCTAAGGTCGCATGGATGGAAAGTGAACGAAAAGAAGAGTTCTCTCTTTCCTCTCACAAGAGTTCCATTCTTGGGGACTCTTATAGATTCTGTAGAAATGAAGATTTACCTGACAGAAGACAGGTTAACAAAACTTCAAAATGCATGCCGCGTCCTTCATTCCATTCAACACCCGTCAGTAGCTCAATGCATGGAGGTGATCGGCTTAATGGTAGCGGCAATGGACATAGTACCTTTTGCACGCCTACACCTCAGACCGCTGCAATTATGCATGCTGAGTCAGTGGAATGGGGATTACTCAGATTTGTCCCCTACTCTGAATCTGAATCAAGAGACCAGAAATTCTCTTCTATGGTGGCTTCATCGGCCACACCTGTCCAGGGGGATGCCATTCAGCAGGCCAGACTGGACAATTGTAACAACAGACGCCAGCCTACTAGGTTGGGGCGCTGTCTGGAATTCTCTGAAGGCTCAGGGACTATGGAATCAGGAGGAGAGTCTCCTTCCAATAAACATTCTGGAATTGAGAGCAGTTCTCAATGCCCTTCTGGCTTGGCCCCAGTTAATAACTCGGGGGTTCATCAGGTTTCAGTCGGACAACATCACGACTGTAGCTTACATCAACCATCAGGGAGGGACAAGAAGCTCCCTAGCAATGATGGAAGTATCAAAGATAATTCGCTGGGCAGAGTCTCACTCTTGCCACCTGTCAGCAATCCACATCCCGGGAGTGGAGAACTGGGAGGCGGATTTCTTGAGTCGCCAGACTCTTCATCCGGGGGAGTGGGAACTTCATCCGGAGGTCTTTGCCCAAATACTTCGACGTTGGGGCAAACCAGAGATAGATCTCATGGCGTCTCGCCAGAACGCCAAACTTCCTCGCTACGGGTCCAGATCCAGGGATCCGGGAGCAGTTCTGATAGATGCTTTGACAGCACCTTGGAACTTCAGGATGGCTTATGTGTTTCCACCCTTCCCGCTGCTTCCTCGATTGATTGCCAAAATCAAACAGGAGAGAGCATCAGTAATTCTAATAGCACCTGCTTGGCCACGCAGGACTTGGTATGCAGATCTAGTGGACATGTCATCCTGTCCGCCTTGGTCTCTACCTCTAAGACAGGACCTTCTGATACAGGGTCCATTCAAACATCAAAATCTAACTTCTCTGAAGCTGACTGCTTGGAAATTGAACGCTTGATTTTATCAAAACGTGGTTTTTCTGAGTCGGTTATTGATACCCTGATTCAGGCTAGGAAGCCTGTTACCAGAAGGATTTACCATAAAATATGGCGGAAATACCTATACTGGTGCGAATCCAAAGGTTACTCCTGGAGTAAGGTTAGGATCGCTAGGATATTGTCTTTTCTACAAGAAGGTTTAGAAAAGGGTTTATCAGCTAGTTCATTAAAGGGACAGATTTCAGCTCTGTCTATCTTGTTACACAGACGTCTGTCAGAAAATCCAGACGTCCAGTCCTTTTGTCAGGCTTTAGCTAGGATCAAGCCTGTGTTTAAAGCTGTTGCTCCACCATGGAGTTTAAACTTAGTTCTTAACGTTTTACAGGGTGTTCCGTTTGAACCCCTTCATTCCATCGATATAAAAATGTTATCTTGGAAAGTTCTGTTTTTAATGGCTATTTCCTCGGCTCGAAGAGTCTCTGAGTTATCAGCCTTACATTGTGATTCCCCTTATCTGATTTTTCACTCAGACAAGGTAGTTCTGCGTACTAAACCTGGGTTCTTACCTAAGGTAGTCACTAACAGGAACATCAATCAAGAGATTGTTGTCCCATCCTTGTGTCCAAATCCTTCTTCAAAGAAGGAACGTCTTTTACACAATCTGGATGTAGTTCGTGCCCTCAAGTTCTACTTGCAGGCAACTAAAGATTTTCGCCAAACTTCTTCCTTGTTTGTCGTTTACTCTGGACAGAGGAGAGGTCAAAAAGCTTCTGCTACCTCTCTCTCTTTTTGGCTTCGTAGCATAATACGTTTAGCCTATGAGACTGCTGGACAGCAGCCTCCTGAAAGAATTACAGCTCACTCCACTAGAGCTGTGGCTTCCACTTGGGCCTTTAAGAATGAGGCCTCTGTTGAACAGATTTGCAAGGCTGCAACTTGGTCTTCGCTTCATACTTTTTCCAAATTTTACAAATTTGACACTTTTGCTTCTTCGGAGGCTATTTTTGGGAGAAAGGTTCTTCAGGCAGTGGTTCCTTCTGTATAATGAGCCTGCCTATCCCTCCCGTCATCCGTGTACTTTTGCTTTGGTATTGGTATCCCAGAAGTAATGATGACCCGTGGACTGATCACACATAACAGAAGAAAACATAATTTATGCTTACCTGATAAATTCCTTTCTTCTGTTGTGTGATCAGTCCACGGCCCGCCCTGTTTTAAGGCAGGTAAATATCTTTTAAATTATACTCCAGTCACCACTTCACCCTTGGTTACTCCTTTCTCGTTGTTTCTTGGTCGAATGACTGGGACTGACGTAGAGGGGAGGAGCTATATGCAGCTCTGCTGGGTGAATCCTCTTGCATTTCCTGTTGGGGAGGAGTTATATCCCAGAAGTAATGATGACCCGTGGACTGATCACACAACAGAAGAAAGGAATTTATCAGGTAAGCATAAATTATGTTTTTCTTATTCCAGTATTGCCTATATGTTTAACACCTGCTTGTCCAGCTCCAGAAGGAATTTTTTTTACTATAGGATCCAATAGATTTACTTGGCCAGCACAAAACACAAAACCACACACACATATAAGTATATTTAAAGGGACACTCAAGTCAAAATAAACTTTAATTATTCAGATAGAGCATGCAGTTTTAAGACACACTTCCAATTTTTCCACTTTTTGGGGAACAAGATCTTACTGAGCGTGTGCACAAGCTTACAGGGTATACATATACTAGTCTGTGATTGGCTTATGTCTGTCACATGATTACAAGGGGCAATTTTCTGGAAAAAAAAAAAAGACTGCTTATTTCAAATTCTGAGTAAGTGCTATTGTATTGTCTTTTTATTATGTACTCGTTAATTATGTGTGTTTCTATGCAGGTTGCCGTGCAGGAGGCATACTCTGCAGGACTAATTGGACACGATGCCTGTGGTTCTGGATATGATTTTGATGTGTTTGTGTTAAGAGGTGCTGGCGCATACATCTGCGGTGAAGAAACTGCGCTGATAGAAAGCATTGAAGGAAAGCAAGGAAAGCCAAGACTCAAACCTCCTTTTCCTGCGGATGTTGGTAAGTAGTTTAGGTTACTATTGACAGAAATAGCTTAAGAAACCACAATTTATTCTTAAAGTGAATGTCAGCTTTGAAGAATGAGTGCCTGTTTTTTAAAAATACTATTAAAAACAGGGGCACTTTTATTCATGATTCCCCCTCCTGCCTCTCGTCGCATCATAAGTCGGCAATGACGAATCCGGCTTCCTCCAATTACGGCGTTGCCTCAGGCAATGATTCCCCTGGGGGGGAGCCGTGCTTGGAGGATGCCGTATTCGTCATTGCTGACGTATAAAGTGACGAGCGGCAGGAGGGGGAATCGCTTCTCTGGCTTCAAGAAGAAAAGGTAAGTATTTTAACAAAACCGGTGAAATATAAACTTACATGAATGAAAGTGCCCCTGTTTTTAATAGTATTTTTTAAAAACCGGGCACTCATTCTTCAAAGTTGACATTCACTTTAAGGTTTATATAATTTTCTTAATCCATTCTGGGTTGATTCTAAACTTGTAAAAAATATATATATATATATTCACCTGCTCTTTTTTTTAATTTCTACTAGGCGTCTTTGGCTGTCCAACAACGGTTGCTAATGTTGAAACTGTTGCGGTGGCCCCAACAATCTGTCGGCGGGGAGGTTCCTGGTTTGCAGGATTTGGGCGTGAGAGAAACTCTGGAACCAAACTGTTCAATATCTCAGGTCATGTGAATACTCCATGTACTGTAGAAGAGGAAATGTCAGTTCCACTGAAAGAGCTGATTGAGAAGCATGCAGGTAATAATAAGAAAAAATATTTTATATCTTGTCTGCCAAAACAGATCTTTAAAGCTAGGAGTAGGACATGATCATAGTAATTTATATGCAGACAAAGGAAATATAAATCCATAGTATATTGATTAATTGTATGATGATTCCCCCCCCCCCCCCCCGTATTTCTTAGGAGGAGTTATAGGTGGTTGGGATAATCTTCTTGCGGTAATCCCTGGAGGTTCCTCTACACCTCTTATCCCACGCTCTGTATGTGAGACTGTCCTCATGGATTTCGATGCTCTCGTCCAGGCTCAAACAGGTCTTGGTACAGCAGCCGTCATTGTCATGAACAAATCGGTAAGATGTCTTCCTTTCCAGGGGTCAACAAATCTGTTTAAAATTTAGGAGCCAGTAAGAATATTAAGGAGCCGGGTACACTTTAAGGAGCCAGACAGTTGTATTTGTATAAATATATATGGAGAATAACCAAAAAAGTTAGGCGCCAGGGGTAAAATTCTAGGAGCCAGTGGCTCCTGGGTTTGTCGAGCCCTGCTTTAAGCTAAGTACTTATCAGCTGCTTTCTCTGATACATCACTTAATCTTTATTCCACTTTTTATACTCATTGTTCATTCTTTTTATTTGGTTGTCATTGCTTTATAACTGTTCTCTGTATTAATCCTTTTGAGGGTTTTTTCCCCCCTCTAGTATGGTGGTAAAAGTTATGTTAATTTTCTTGCCTGAACCATGCTCTTAAAACAGTTGTTCTGCTCTTTATGTTGGTTTAAGCTTTCTCTCTGTTCCACCGTTTTCATTAATTTTTTTTTTTGCTTCTCCCAATGCTTGAAACCAGCACACTGATCTACCCTTTGATTAAACTGAGCTCCCTGTATAAATAAGCCCTCTATTACACTGAGAAAAACACTCTAGTTGATTCTTGCTTTGTTTTCCCCTATGTTGAATGTTACATACAGACATTGAACTATTCATCTAGCAAACAAAAAGCGAGTAAAGTTAAGACTGTGACAGTTAAAGTAATTGTAAACTTTCCAGAATGAGTGCCTTGTTTTAAAAAATAATAAGAATAGGGGGACTTTCATTCATGAAGTTTACATTTCAGTGGTATTGTTAAAATACTTACCTTTTCTTCTTGCAAGCCGGAGCAATGATTCCCCCACCTGCAACTCGTCTCTTCTTACGTCAGCAATGACGAATCCGGCTTCCTCCAATCACTGCTCCCCCCCCCCCCCCCCAGAGCAAACATTGCCTTTTTAATATAATTTTTAAAAACCGGGCACTCATTCGTGAAAGTTTACCTTCACTTTAATGGCCAGAATTTCTGGAGTTGCTGCAGTCCATTTACACAGTCCAATTTGCAAAAAGACAAAATAGTCCATTTGGATAACCAATATCCAGCAAAGTTAATAGCTTGACTTTAAACCAAACTCATAAGGTTGAATTTCCTTTTTTATTTAAATGTATTTATTTTTTATTATGTGCATCTCAGATAAAGCACATTGTTAAGGTATTTTGCTTTGATTCCTGTTCAGAGCCACTTAAAAGGACATTCAAGGGCCATTATAGTGAATAAATGACATGCTCATTTGCTAGAGCGTGTCATTTTATCACTATCTACCCTGCAAAGCTATGCGTTTTACCCCATACCCAATCAGCAGAGCCTGTTGCACAGCACAACTAGCGCTGCTGATTTGGTTAGCAGTGGTTTACGTCCAGGACAGCAGTTCTCTGCAGCTCTCAAGCAGCACTTTGTGTTGAACCCCTTTGTGGAGACTATACACATAGCCCTGAACGGACAACAGTTATGAAATTATATACTCTAACAAACAAGAGCATGTCATTTCTTTCACTGTAAACATTACTTGCTTTGCTGAAAGAAAAGTTGCTTGTTCCAGGCTCCCTTTTTGACAAAATTTAAAATCTGTATTCCAGGTGTTGAAAATGCTGCGAATTGCCTAAATCAGCTACAGGAATACCCCGCTTATACAGCAGGTTAGGGACCGAAGAGCTGATGTAAAGTGCAAACCACCTTAAAGTGGAGCAAGGCGATTTTAGCTTTCATTTCACTTGCCAATGTGTTTAAAAACTTGAAAACATAACACGTTAGGTTTGCAATAGCACTAAATTTAGTTTAACACTAGCACAGTACAGTATTCAGTAAAAACCGTATTTTACTTTTAGTAAAATTTGACAAACCATTACAGAGTGCACTGCAATGCTGTAAACAGACCAAACTGCGCATAATGTCACCAGTCGCCAATCTTGCGATTGCGTACAGTACTGTTTCAAATTCCTTGGAGGTTGGACTTCAGCTTTATATTAGCAAATCGATGTAAAGCGGAGTATTCCTGTATTTTATTTGCAGGTTGTAGAATTTGCTTTTTGGCCCCTCAGTGGAGCATAGGACAAGCACAATATTTACAAAAAAATCAAGAAATGTTTAATGTGATTTTAACTATCTCCCAAATACTCCTTTTTTTTTTTTTTTTCAAAATGAATATTTTTTCTCTTTGTGATATTGTATCCTCCTATTTACCCTGATACCTAGAACTTAGGCTCTCTTGATGTTGAAAGTGACTCACAGGTACTTTGTCTGTTTATTGTGACAGCACTCGAAGCAGAAGAGTTATCTAGATAATTGGGTTAATAGGAAGCCACTCAGAGATTTAATATCGTGTATTAAGTATTTTGTTTCTATGACATCACTTATTTACATCCTAGAGAGTGCCCACACAATACCAACTAAATACTGGTGCTGGTTTGGTTTCATGTCCTAGCATATATAGCATATGAGGCCTTTTCCGCTTCTCAAATCCTGAAGGTCCAAATGCCCACTTTTATCTCTTTCAATCTCACCTCACTTTTCACCCATATGTCTAGTTTTTGTTTTTAGTTTACCAGCTTCACCCTCAGAACCCTGATTATTCCTTAGGAATCAGTCTTGTTGTTGGAGGGAGACTGATGCTGCATTTGTCTTGCATTGGTAGCAGATACGAATCCACCTTTAATGGTCTAGTTGCAGCCTCCCATGCATGAAGTGGTCACGTAATGTTCTTTGTTTACCCTGTGAAGAGTTTTTACTTTCTAATAACACAAAAAATAAGTTATCTTTAGGTTTTTCTAGAATCCTCTCTTCCTTCATGCGTTTTACCCCTTACCCAATCAGCAGAGCCTGTTGCACAGCACAGCTAGCGCTGCTGATTGGGTTAGCAGTGGTTTACGGCCAGGACAGCAGTTCTCTGCAGCTCTCAAGCAGCACTTTGTGTTGAACCCCTTTGTGGAGACTATACCCATAGCCCTGAACGGACAACAGTTATGGGATTATATACAAACAAGAGCATGTCATTTTTTTTCACTGTATTGTTGTAACAATGTATGTCAGAGAGAAAAGAATGATAAATCCCATTCTTCATATTATTTGACAATACAAGAAAGCTCTTCATGATGTGGTGCTCTTTCTTCCCTCTTTGCTTTATTTAAAGGGATAGTCTAGTCAAGATTAAACTTTCATGATTCAGATAGAGCATGCAATTTTAAACAACTTTCTAATTGACCTATTAATTTTTCTTTGTTCTCTTGCTATCTTTATTTGAAAAAGCAAGGGTATAAGCTTAGGAGTCGGCCCATTTTTGGTAAAGCACCTGGGTAGCTCTTGCTAATTGGTGTATAAATGTAGCCACCAATCAGCAAACGCTACCCAGGTGCTGAAACAAAAATGGGCCGGCTACTACGCTTACATGTAAATAAAGATACCAAGAGAACGAAGACAAATTAATAGGAGTAAATTAGAAAGTTGCTTAAAACTACATGCTCTATCTGAAGCATGACTAGACTATTCCTTTAAGGTTTCCACCTGTCTCCCATAGACTTTTTATCATATTCTCTGGAGTGAGCGCCTGCTTTATCTGCTCTCATTTTGAACAGTAATTACAAACATTCAGCTGTGCGACCAGCACTGCGGTTTCCGCTTGGAATCAGCAGTTCTCTACAGCTCCAGAGTGGTTGTTTTGCTGGGGTTAAACGTGGATTTGCAGGGCTCATTCTGATAAAATGAGATGCTCTAACAAATGAGAACATGTGACTTTTCACTATAATAGCCCTTTAACCAATCATGATTGGCTCTCACTCCACAGCTCTAAACTCTTCGCCATGCACCTGCACAGAGAGGTAGAGATTGGCTCATCTGGCCCACACTAGGGGAAACTGATGAAATGCTCCAGAAACACCCTTAGGAGGGATTTAATTTTACATTTAATATACCTTTTAAATGTGACAGTGTTGATTCAGTCATTTGCTTCCCTGCCCGTGACAATGTTTCTTATATATTCTTTTATAGACAGACATTGTTCGTGCAATAGCTCGCCTTATAGAATTTTACAAGCATGAGAGCTGTGGTCAGTGCACTCCCTGCAGAGAAGGTGAGAAATGACTTTAATACTATTTCCTCCTCTTCATTTTGTACAACTCTCATGATTTTTTTTTTTTTTCTTTTACTTACAGGTGTTGATTGGATGAACAAAGTCATATGGCGGATGTGCCAGGGAGATGCTCGTGTGGCTGAGATTGACATGCTGTGGGAGATCAGCAAACAGATAGAGGGCCATACCATTTGTGCATTAGGGGATGGGGCTGCTTGGCCCGTACAGGTAAAAATGAATAGATTTTTATTTTCTTCCCTCATTACTTTTTTGATCACCTTGTTGTTTTTTTCCCTTTACCCTCATCACCTTTTCACTAGAGGTTTCTGAGTGTTCACCTTTTTTCTCAATCACTCTCCCCCTCCTCTCAGATACATATTTTGTTTTACAGATATATTTATAAAATCTGAAAAAATGTCTTATGTATTTTATTCAGATGTTTCTTTTTGTATTCTTTGTTTTTATTATTATTATTATTGTAATATTCCTTTCCAAATTATCCTTCTAAATAAAGGATTTAAAAAATGAACTACTTGCATGAAATAGTATAAGAAGGCTGGCTTAAAGTGAATGTCAATTTTCAGCAATGAGTGCCCGGTTTTTAAAAATACTATTAAAAACAGAGGCACTTTCATTGATGAAAATTTACATTGCACCGGATTTGTAGAAATACTTACCTTTTACTTCTGCAAAGCCGGATCGCCGATCCCAGCCTCAGTTCCTCTATACTGACGTCAGAATTGACAAAACCGGCTTCCTCCAATCATGGCTTTACCCCCAGAGCGTCCATCTTGTGATGCCCGGCTGTGATTGGAGGAAGCCAGTTTCGTCATTGCTGTGGTTACACAGCAGGAAGAAGAAGGCGGGGGATCATCGATCCGGCTTTGCAGAAGTAAAAGGTAAGTATTTCTACAAATCCGGTGCAATGTAAACTTTCATCAATGAAAGTGCCCCTGTTTTTAAAAGTATTTTTAAAAACCGGGCACTCATTGCTGAAAATTGACATTCACTTTAAAGGGATATTGAATATAAATGCTATACATAATTAAACTTTACATATTGTAAAGTGTGTTTATTGTAATGGGTGCTAAAATGGTGCAATTTGGTTGTCGTAGGATTAAAAGTCTGTTCTTATATAATCTGCCCTCTTGAGGTCAATTAAGGACAGTTATAAATGAGCTGAGGGGACAGTACACTAAGACTTTTATTGTTTAGAAAGATAGATAATGCTTTTACTACCCATTCTCCAGCTTTGCACAACCAACATTGTGATATTAATATACTTTCCAAGCCTCTTCCAGGCGCTTTTTTTTTTTTTTTTTTAGCTCTTTACATCAACAGGGCTAGGTGATGAATGCCATATAGATAACATTGTGCTCAATCCTGTGATCCTCAATCCTCAGCACTAATTGCCTTAAAGGGACATTCTAGTCAAAATATAAATGCACATAGATTTATTACATCTTTGAATAGAAACATATTTGCAATATACATGTATTGGCAAAAATGCTTCTACTAAGAGTTATCACTGTTTTAGTGTTAACATTTTTCTTTGCACGTGCACGTGAAGCATAGCTAGATATTGTCACTTCACCCACATTTTAAATAATGCAGCTGCTCAGATAATCAGTGGGGCTTGTATCATGTCAGCAATTAACAAATTGAGTCATTACCAGATGGTACAAGCACCCTAGGCTCTCCGAGCAAGTGTTGCGTTTAAAATGCTGGTGCACGGTGCATACTTAAATACACTTTTGAAACAGCTATAGCGTTTAGTAGAAGCATTTTTGCTAATGCATGTATATTACAAAATTGCTTCTGTTCAATACCAAAATGCATCCATGTGGTTTCCAATTTTGGCTGGAATATCCCTTTAAATAAACCCTGAGATAAAGGGGGCAGGCAGCAAATGCTTAGATACAAGGTAATCTCTTAGGTAAAAAGTATATTAATATAACTGTTGGTTATTCAAAACTGGGCAATGGTTAATAAAGGAATTATCTATCTTTTTAAACCACTTTGCAGTAGGCTGTCCCTTTAAAGTAACAATCATACAAGATTCAGCATTTTAAAGGTATTTAATAACTTATTTTTTTGTGTTCCTGGCAGGGTTTGATCCGGCATTTTCGTCCAGAGTTGGAAGAGCGTATGACACAGTTTGAAGCATCAAAGAGACAGCAGTTAAAGAGTTGAGAGAGTATATTAGGGATACTGTTCTGCCTAACGTGTTCTATTTATCCAAGCTAATCTTTATTCAGCATTGTCATGACATTCTCAGTATGATAATAAACTCAAACTTTATGGTTTATTACATGTTTACGTTTTCTTTAATGTAAATGGTCATATCAGTGATTGTGTTTTTATTAAAATCTCTCTATTTGTACAATGTGCTTTGTTTTAAAACAAACAGATTTATAAGATCATTGTCAGCCAGACCACAAAGCTGTGCTGGACTGTTCAAGTCAATGTGTCCGAGAGCTGTGTGCAATGCTGCTGTACAAGTTTGGGAGCAATAATGAAAGTGCAGAGTCAGTCATCATGGCTGTGAGTCCCCAAACCTTGTATCCTGGAAGTCGAAAGACTGGCAGTGTATAGGCATATCTGCCACGCTGACGGAAGCATGTATATCCGCGGGATGAGTCTGTGCAAGCATGAGAGAAGGGAAGTGTGAGGAGGCACTCCACCTGTGAAAGTTAGAAGAAAATCAGTCAGGAATAAGCATGACTAATGTGAGTGTATGCTTAAATCTATAATATATATCAAGATAGTTATATACTGTGAAATGACGAGACTGACTTCTGTATTATTCAAGACACATTTTAAAACGTATTATGTGGTGCAACTATAATGCATCACGTACAGTTATTGCAGAAACATGCAATATTGTTTAGAAAATGATGCATGCTTAAAGTTGCATTATTTAAAACTTAAAGGGACAGTCTACTTGAAAAAGTTTTTGTTAAAAAATAGATAATTTCTTTATTACCCATTCCCCAGTTTTGCATAAACACACACACATACAGTGTATATATATATATATATATATATATATATATATATATATATATATATATATATATATATATATATGTACAGATATACAGTATATATATTTATGTATTTTTTTATTTTTAAGGTAAGATTCTGGAGCAAGACTTTAAGACGGTTAGTTTGATACCTTAAGTAATGATCTGAGTTATAAGTGCAGACATGTACTGTACTTTTTTAGTTATATTTGCATATTTTTGTATTGGATCGATATACTGTCTGTTGATTATAGACCTTATCTAAAATACAATAAGGTTACTGGTATTTTTAAAAGGTAAATGGATGTTATCAGATGTTTATGTATGATTCCTACACCATTGTATATATCCATGTAGGTTTGAAGATAATTGCCTGTTATTGTCTTTGTTTTGCTTTCCATCTGCAATACAACATTAAATGTAAATATATAGAAATACACTTTTTACCTTGGTGATTACCTTGTATATAAGCCTCTGCAGACTGCCCCCTTATCTCCGTTCTTGTTACAGATGTGCATTCTAGCCAGTCAGTCTTAATTCATGAATCACTCCACAAGAGTGAGCATAATGTTCTCTATATGGCCCACATGAACTAGCTTTGTCTGGCTGTGAAAAGCTAATAAAAGGCAGCCTGTAGTGGCTTTGCAACAGGCAGAAATGTAGTGATTTAGATGTTATAAAATACATTAATTTAACAGTGTTGGTTGTGCAAAGCTGGAAAATGAGTATTAAAGGTGTTGTCTATTTTTAAACCATAAAAAAGTAGACTGTACCTTTAATATATTTTATTTAAAACCAGAAATTCATTGTGATAGTGTGCTGTGAGCAGTTTAAGTCTCTGGAAGTGTGCTTGCTAAAGCATTAAAGGGACACTGAACCCACATTTTTTCTTTCGTGATTCAGATAGAGCATGACATTTTATGCAACTTTCTAATTTACTCCTATTATCAAATTGTCTTTATTCTCATGGTATCTTTATTTGAAATGCAAGAATGTAAGTTTAGATGCCGGCCCATTTTTGGTGAACAACCTGGGTTGTCCTTGCTGATTGGTGGATAAATTCATCCACCAATAAAAAAGTGCTATCCTGAGTTCTGAACCCCAAAAAAGCTTAGATGCCTTCTTTTTCAAATAAAGATGGCAAGAGAACTAAGAAAAATTGGTAATAGGCGTAAATTAGAAAGTTGCTTAAAATTGCATGCTCTATCTGAATCACGAAAGAAAAAAAAATTGGGTTCAGTGTCACTTTAAGATGGGGGTGAAATCAGTTTTGTATATTATTGAAAATAAGGAGCAACAATACTCACAATTAACAGTTAAACACTTGTGTTCTTCCTCATTTAAAAGTAAACAGTTTAAATGCAAATTTAAAGTTTGTATTTATATATGCTCATTTGTTGGCATTGAAGCAAAATATCTATAAAAATATTTTGTAAGGGACATTCAATTTAGTTTTGTACTCCCTGAAATACTTCAGTTAATTGGACAGTAAAGTTCAAAACTAAACTTTAATGATTCAGATAGGGCATGCAATTTTAAACAACTTTCCAATTTACTTTTATCATCAAATTTGCTTTGGTCCCTTGGTGGTATTTTTGAAAAGCTAAACCTAGCTAGGCTCAAACTGATTTCTAAACCGTTGAAAACCGTCTCTTAGCTCAGAGCATTTTGAAAGTTTTTCACAGTTAGACAGTGTTAGTTCATCTGTGTCATATAGATAACATTGTGCTCACTCCCGTGAAGTTATTTAGGAGTCTTCACTAATTGACTACACTGCATGTCTGTCAAAAGCACTTAGATAAGGAGGCTGTCTGCAGAGGCTTAGATACAAGGTAATCACAGAGGTAAAAAGTATATTAATATAACACTGTTGGTTGTGCAAAACTGGGGATTTGGTAATAAAGGGATTATCTATCTTTTTAAAAAAAACATTTTTTGGTGTACACTGTCCCTTTAATGAAAACATGTCCATTGTAATGTACAGTCATGTGAAAAAGAAAGTACACAAACTTTGAATTCTATGGTTTTATGTATCAGAACATAATAAAAATTGTCTGGTCCTTAGCAGGTCTTAAAATTAGGTAAATACAACCTCATATGAACAACACATGACATATTACACTGTCATGAATTTTAAAAATAAAGCCAAAATTGAGAAGCCATGTGTGAAAAACTAAATACACCCTTACTGCTTCCATAGGAATTAAGAGGCTAAGTAGCAGCCAGGTGCTGCTAATCAAATGCCCTTTATTAATTGATCCTCAGAAAGTGTGACCACCTCTAGAAAAGCCAAAGTTTTAGCAGTTTGCTGGTCTGGAGCATTCAGCTGTGTGTTAACACAATGCCAAGAAGAAAAGACATCAGCAATCATCTTAGAGAAGCAATTTTTGTTGCCCATCAATCTGGGAAGGGTTATTAGGCCATTTCCATACAGTTTAAAGTCCATTATTCTACAGTGAGAAAAGATTATTCACAAGTGGAAAACATTCAAGACAGTTGTTAAACTTCCCAGGAGTGGACGTCCCAGCAAATTCACTCCAAGGTCACACCCTGAAATGTTCAGAGAAATTGCAAAAAAAACAAGAGTTACAGACTCTACAGGCCTCAATTAGCATGTTAAAGTTCATGACAGTACAATTAACTGTCTTTCTCACATCTCTTCCTGGATGTCCTCTCACTACCTCAAGCTAAATCTCTCCAAAACTGAGCTCCTCATTTTCCCCCCTTCTTCCAAAATCTCCACCCCCAATATCTCTATAACTGTCGACAACTCCATCATTACCCCTACCCCCGCACGCCCGATGTCTCGGGGTCACATTCGACTCAGATCTTTCCTTCACTCCTCACATTCAGTCATTGGCTAAAGCCTGCCGCTTTCACCTTAAAAACATCTCTAAAATTAGACACTTCCTTACACAAGACACAACTAAGATTTTAATCCACTCTCTCATTCTTTCCCGCCTTGATTACTGCAACTCTGTCCTCTCTGGTCTCCCCACCTGCCGCCTAGCTCCTTTACAATCCATAATGAATGCCTCTGCCAGACTCATCTTCCTTACACGTCGCTCTTCATCTGCTGCGCGCCTCTGCCAATCCCTTCACTGGCTTCCTCTTGCCTCTAGGATCAAACACAAAACTCTCACTCTTGACATACAAAGCCCTCAACTGCACTGCTCCCCCCCTACATCTCAGACCTTGTCTCCAGATACTCTCCCTCCCGTCCCCTTCGCTCTGCTCATGACCTCCTACTCTCCTCATCTCTTGTCACCTCATCACACTCCCGTTTACAGGACTTCTCCAGACTGGCTCCCATCTTGTGGAACTCTCTGCCTCGCTCCATAAGACTCTCTTCTAGTTTTAAAAGCTTCAAGTGCTCCCTAAAGACTCTACTGTTCAGGGACGCATACAACCTACGCTAACCTTTCCTAATACCAGTTCCTCTCCTCCACTGCAATCCCCTGAACCCTCTTAGCATGTAAGCCTAATAGTCCAGCTGTTTGTGGATCACCTTCTTAAGAGCTGACTACAGCAGGGCAACTCTTGGCAGGGCCCTCTACCATATAATTGTTTTGTTGTACTCCCCCTTCTGCGGAATCTGTTGGCGCACTACAAATAACCAATAATAATAATTAGAAAAAGACTTTACACGTTTGGTTTGTATGGAAGGGTTGCCAGGAGAAATCCTCTTCTCTCTCTAAAAAAAAAAAAAACATGGCAGCATAGCTTAGTTTTTCAAAGTTGCATCTGAACAAACCACATAATTTCTGGAACAATGTCCTTTGGACAGACGAGACCAAAGTGGAGATGTTTGTCCATAATGCACAGCGCCACAGCAAAAACCAAACACAGCATATCAGCACAAACACCTCATACCAACTGTCAAGCACGGTGGTGGAGGAGTGATGTTTTGGGCTTCTTATGCAGTCAATGAGTCAACCATGAACTCCTCTGTATACCAAAGTATTCTAGAGTCAATGTGACGCCATCTGTCCTACAGCTAAAGCTTGGCCGAAATTGGGTCACGCAACAGAACAATGATCCCAAGCACACCAGCAAATCTACAACAGAATGGCTGAAAAAGAAAAGAATCAAGGTATTGCAATGGCCCAGTCAAAGTCCAGACCTCAACCCAATTAAGGGCTAGTTTCCATTGATGTGGTAAAGTTTGGAAACTGGTGGTAACATACAATATCTCCATAGACTTTAAGAGAGATAAATGTTTTTACCACCAGTTTCCAAGCATTACCACCTTAATGGAAACTAGCCCAAAGAGAGCTGTGCATAAACTAATACTCGCAAACCTCAATGAACTGAAGCAAAGTTGTAAAGAAGAGTGGGCCACAATTCCTCCAAAATGATGCGAGACTGAAAGTCATACAGAAAACTTACTTCAAGTTATTGCTGCTAAAGGTGGTTCTACAAGCTATTGAATCATAAGGTGTATTTATATGTACACAATGTGATAAAGTAATGAGATCTTATTATACCTACAAGCTCGACCCATTTTATTAGATTGTGGCTTCAAAACACAAAATCAGCTAATTCATATACACAAATAAGCCTTAAAAAAGCTAATCTCATATTTTATACACTGCAGCTGGTAAAAAACGTAATTGGAAACACATTAAGAGAAAAACAATTTTATAGTATACTGTCCCTTTTAGACTGTTATATCTTCTAAATAGTAAAAAAAAAATGCAAAAAATAATAATACAGAAACCTCTAGAAGAACATGATATTGTGAATGGGTTAAACAAAACATTATATAGCCGTGAACACACAGCCTCATGCTATATAATTAAAAACTAATAATTATTTCAGGATGAATAACCTTTGAATTATAATGCATCTTAAATAGAAACATTTTTCCTCAAAAAGCATTTTATGAAAAATAAGTCCTATTTAAATTGAAAAAAATCTGATTTAAATAAAAAAATCAGATTTATTTTAATAAAACTATTTGATTTTTCACCACCCTGGTTTGTTATATTTGTATAAAATAATAATAATTAAAACCAGAGCTAAACAAAACAGAAACAAAATAATGAATAGTAAACAATAAAAATTGTGATTTTAACCTGTTGATGCAGTTATGATGTTCAATGTTGTTCTAATAGCACTGGGCTTTAAAGCGACAGCCAAGTTAAAAAAAACAAAACACTCATGATTCAAATAGGGCATGTCATTTTAAACAATTTTCCAATTTACTTTTTATCACCAATTTTGCTTTGTTTCTTTTGGTATTCTTAGTTGAAAGCTAAACCTAGGAGGTTTATATGCTAATTTCTTAGACCTTGAAGGCTGCCTCTAATCTAAATGCATTTTGACAGTTTTTCTCCACTAGAGGGCTTAGTACATGTGTTTCATATAGATGACATTGAGCTCATGCAAGTGAATTTACAGAGGAATGAGCACTGATTGGCTAAAATACAAGTCTGTCAAAAGAACTGAAATAAGGGGGCAGTCTGCAGAGGCTTAGATACAAGGTAATTACAGAGGTAAAACGTATATTATTATAACTGTGTTGGTTATGCAAAACTGGTGAATGGATAATTAAGGGATTATCTATCTTTTAAAACAATAAAAATTCTGGTGTTGACTGCCCCTTTAACGTTTAGGACAGTATGGAACATCCTAACATTTGAAGCATCCTGCTCCCTTCCATGTTCAAGAAACAGGAAGATCTGACTGAGGGATGGTACTAGCTTTGTAGGCAGTCCCTGAGATCCAATAAGCAGTGGTGATCACGTGAGTTCCTGTTTCTCCAGTTTGTTCTGATCTTGTACAATTGCCCCATCCTGAAGGGGTCAATAATTTAAATAATAAATATCACTGAATAAATCCTTTAACTGTCAGTCCTCTTTATTTCAATCTATCCACATGCAATTTTGCAACATTTCTTTATAGCAAAGTTTAATTAAAGGGACAGTCAACACTTCATTTAACATGATTGTATATTGAAAATAAAAAACCGAAGATGCGCCTGCACTATACCCCTCCTGCCTTGCCGCCTTGCTTCTTTCCTAATCAGCGTTGCTAAGCTCTCTAATAACCGGTAAATATGGCAGCCGAACTCCCCCCACCATTACGTAGCTGCCTTCTTCTTCAACTGATAAGCAAATCAGAATCCAGTCCTTGGACAGAAATTGCAATCTGTCTTTTTAGATTAGGGTTCATTGGGCAATTTCAAAAAGAGCTTAATCCCTTTTTAAGGGCAGTGAAAAAGAGCTGAATGCCCTTTTAAGGGCAATGCCCATACAAATGCCCTTTTAGGGGGCAATGGGTAGTTTAGGTTTATTAGTGTTAGGTTTTATTAAATTTATTTATTAAATTAAAAATTTTTGGTTGCGTGCGCAGCCAACAGCCTGCCAACATTCCTTTGATGATGCGTTGCACAACTGGCGATAACCGACGAACGCGTTACAAACACAATTATAGTATATACATATATATTTATGTGTTTGTATGTGTATATAAGTATCTACATATATATTTACAGAGAACACACAGTCCCCATAGACCGCAATGTAAAGGCACTTTTCACTTGCCAACTTTAACCCCTAAAAAACTGCTTTGTGCAGTTATTTTTTTTATTCCATTTCTTTTTTTAATAAAAACATACAATATGCTTTATTTTGGGGGATATTTTGAAAATTAATCAGGAGGTCTGACCTGGTTAATTTTCGGAACACTAATTGCTGTGGTTGCCGATTGTAGGGGTGTAATGTCACTGGGAGGGGTTACAATCGGCAACCACAGAGGAACATGAAGGATTGGATATATTTGGAAAAAGTGTTACGCTATGAAAGTCTTTTACTCATTTTAAGGAAACTTTTTTTTATAAAAAAAAAATCTTTGTTGCAAGATTGCATTTGGATAAAGCATGAAATAATGAGGACTGACTTCTAAATTTAAAGGATTTATTTGGTGATATTATTTAATTTTCACAGTATTTTTTTTTTGGGGGGGGGGGTGCCTTCATGGATTCTTACACCGGGGCCCTGAGGTTTCTAGTTATGCCTCTGGCTGTAACCAACGAAGGTCAGTGCCACTGAGTCACTTAACATCTCCGATTATCCAGAATGACTTGGGACCTTGACTGCGACCAACAAAGGTTACTGTCGCTGTCAGCCGCCTGACATTTCTGCTTATCCAGAATGCATTGGCTTTTGCATTTATCAGGATAGCAGCTAGATGCCAATTAAGCTAATGCACCTTCTGATATGATTACATACAGAGACTACAGGAGAAGTGTAGGAGACTCAAATTAATAGGAATCTGCTGTGTGTTTTTTATCTGCAGCTAAGCGCTTGAATCTTGTATTGAGGAGCAAGATGATGATTTGTTGCCTGGATTTGTTTAATATGAAGGAAACATTGATGTGGGAAAATTCAAGAACCCTTGTTTTCATCCTAGTAGTTTTAAAGTTCTTTTTTCTTTTTCTTTCTATTCTTAAATGAAATAATATGCTGGGATACAAAATAGGTCACTGTAAGAGTCTCTTAGCTTTTGAGTTTATCAGAGTAGCAGTTGGTAGAAATATATATAAAGACTAAAGGAGCAGAGTGCAAAAGACTTAAAGGGACAGTCTAGTCCAAAAAAAACTTTCATGATTCAGATAGGGCATGCAATTTTAAACAACTTTCCAATTGACTTTTATCATTAAATTTGCTTTGTTCCTTTGGTGGTATTTTTGAAAAGCTAAGCCTAGCTAGGAGCAAACTGATTTCTAAACCGTTGAAAACCGCCCCTTAGCTCAGAGCATTTTGAAAGTTTTTTACAGTTAGTTCATGTGTGTCATTCAGATAACATTGTGCTCACTCCCGTGGAGTTATTTAGGAGTCTGCACTGATTGACTTAACTGCATGTCTGTCAAAAGCACTGAGATAAGGGGGCAGTCTGCAGAGGCTTAGATACAAGGTAATCACAGAGGTAAAAAGTGTATTAATATAACAGTATTGGTTATGCAAAACTGGGGAATGGGTAATAAAGGAATAATCTATCTTTTTAATAAACAATAACAATTCTGGTGTATACTGTCCCTTTAAAGGACAGTTTAAACCCAATACATAATTTTGATTACTTATTGTTACATACCAGAGACGCATTGTGCAACTGGTCCCACATCTATAAGCTTGTAAGAAGTACATGAAACATTTAAATATTTGTTTGTTAGCAGCCAAAAATGGCTGCTAAGATCGGCCCACCTATTGCGTCTATATTTTAGTATGTTAATTTCCTCCAATCGACTTGTGAATGTTTTCCTACATGCACACACTGATTTGTACAAGTGCAATTTGAGATAGCTATTTGAAAAATAATAAACGTGCACTGCTAAACTGTCATACAAGAAAACAGCTAAATGGACAAGAAGAAAGCTGTAGGCGGAGCTTGGCGGCCATTTTCAGCTGCTAACAACAATGTAAAATTTTCTTCTTACAAGCTTATAGATTTGGAATCCTTTGCAAGATCCTTGTCTGGTGTGTAACAATAAGTAATTAACAATAAGTATTGGGAATAAATTGTCCCTTTAAAGACATGGAAATGAGTGAGATGGTGTTTGAATTACAGCTGTTTGGAAGGAAAAAAAACATTTAAAAAGCGATATCACTGACCTCCTCAGGATTAGGATTAAGCGCCAGTGTCTCCAATGGTCCAAGATTTGCAAGAACGGGAACTATTACCATCCCTGTCTGAGAACACAGATACAATAATGCTTAGTATATAATATGAATATATCTAACAATTAATGCAGTTTCTTCACCTTGGGATCATAATTGCATCTATGGATCCCCCTAATCATACACAGGTGAGCCACACACAGTCTTCATGATTTTCTCCATCATCACCATCTCAAAAGAGCCCATGTGCCCCATAATTAAAGGTTCTTTTTTTTTGCTGAAAAATGTGTGCATATATTATTCCCAATAATAATAGTGGCAGTGGTTGTAATGGAAATTGGTCAGAAAATACCTAAATGAAAAGCTGCCTCACTGTTTATGGTCATCACTTCTGGTTGGGTCCAATCAAACACTTAGCACCTTTTTACTGAGTTCTCACACTAGATGCCTCCAGAACCAATAACTGCTGAACAGCCATAGTGTGAATACCTGCCCGATGATAATCTAAAAAACACAATTTATGCTTACCTAATAAATTTATTTATTTCTGGATATGGTGAGTCCACGGAATCATCAATTACTAGTGGGAAATATCACTTCAGGTCAGCAGGAGGAGGCCAAAGCCTGCTATATATGTCACTTCCCTTACCCATAACCCCAAGTCATTCAGCCGAAGGGCAATGGAAAAAGATGATAACACAAAGGTGTAGAGGTGCCTGAGGTTTTAGTTAAAAATAACTGTCTTAAAATAAAGGGTGGGCAGTGGACTCACCATATCCGGAAATAAATAAATTTATAAGGTAAACATAAATTATGTTTTCTTTCCTAAGATATGGTGAGTCCACGAAATCATCAATTACTAGTGGGAAGCAATACACAAGCTAGAGGACACAGATAATTAGGGAGGGACAAGACAGGTAACCTAAACAGAAGACACCACCACATGAAGAACCCTTCTCCCAAAAGAAGCCTCATCTGAGACAAAAATATCAAATTTGGAAAAAGTATGCAGAGAGGACCAAGTTACAGCCTTGCAAATCTGTTCTACAAAACTTCCTTCTTGAAAGCCCAAGAAGAAGGGACAGCCCTAGTGAAAATGAGCTGAAATTCTTTCAGGAGGCTGCTGTCCAGCACATTATACTACTCAACCAAAGAGAAAGAGAAGTAGCTGAAGTCTTCTGACCTTTATGTTTCCCAGAGAAACAAACAGCAGACTGGCGACAATCCTTAGTCGCCTGTAGATATAAAATAAAAGCACGCACACCATCAAAGTTGTGCAACAAACGTTCCTTATAAGAAGAAAGATAAGAAAACATAGAAGGAACAAACACTTTTCTGATAAAATATATCTATCTGAAAACCACTTAGGAAGAAAACCTAACTATTATGAATAACCGCCTTGACGGCATGAAAGATAAGATAAGGCGAATCATACTGCAAAACTGAGAGCTCCTAGACTCTCCAAGCAGAAAAGATAGCAATGAGAAACAAAACCTTCCAAGATACCAACCTAATATTTATGTAAAGTAAAGGCTCGAAACAGAGCCTTCTGCCAAAACTTTAAGAACAAGGGTAAAACCCCAAGGGGGGAGGCAACCGATTAAACACAGGCCTGATGTACAAAACCAAACAATAGGAAACAGCAATCAGCTCCTTTTATAATGTGCAAGTGCAAGGCAGGAGACCCACTGAAAGCCTCAAATACTGCATAAAAGAACACAAAATCCCACAGCACATAAAAGTATAACTCATTTTATTTACAAGGTGGAGGTCCAAAAATAACAGCAATGTTTCGGGCTATACACCCTTATTCATGCTATAACATATGCTTCAAACTGAACACATTTATAAAGCCACATAGAACCAACAAGTTTCTTAATTACCTGCAACACTATACCTGTGCACAAACCTACAATCAACTTATGAAAATTGCACCATCTAGTGGTACCTAGGAGGCGAGCAGAGTAAGAGATGCCGTCATGGCGCCACGTCAGCAAGTGATACCGGTTCTTCTGGTGAGTCTTTTTCCGACTGTACCAACTCAGGAGGCGACACCGTGGGGGGCCGTTAGCACAGGAGGAGCCAGCAACAGAGCAGGGAGCCACAAGAAGAGGGGGGGCTTCACGCTCTGGGATGAACACCCACAATTGGCGACAGGAGGAGAAGAGGTAAAAAATCAACAGGCATTAGTTATTAATGCCTCACAGGTAGAACCTGAGCCCTTATGAACTGCAATTGCTTGAGAGGGGCTTATCATTTTGCCCCACGTCAAAGATTGATTTTATTTGAGCTGGAAAAGGACTTGCAATCGTTTTTGCAGGACTTTAAGATTGAAAAGTTTATTTGTTGATTCTGTAATAAGTACTAATGTGCAAGGTGATAAGTATAATCCTAGATTTACGGCTAAAGGGGGTGGGACATTTATCAAATTAATGTTTAAAGATTTTGAAGTAATGAAACGGTTGGTTGTGCCATACAATCTATTAAGGGTAATAAATTTATTGAGCATAACTTGAAAAAGGAGGAGTTTGATGCGATTTCTACCCTTAAAGATAAGAAAGATAAAATAGTGTTGAAAACTGCTGATAAGGGTGGGGCTACAGTTGTGCTAAATAAGAGTGACTACTTGAGGAAATGTCATAGACAACTGGGTGACTCTGTGGTATACAGTGTACTTAATGGGGATCAAAAATTTAAGATCCAACAGGAGATTAAGACACTATTGGTATTTGCTGAAAGAAATGGATTTGGTTTGATAAAGAATTAAATACATTTTTGATAGTTGATCACCCTATTACTCAAATTTTTTTATACCCTTGACAAAGTCCATAAGGACATTAAGTGTCCCCCTGGTCGTCCCATTGTGGCTAGCACAGAATCAATCCTCTCAAATATTTCCAAATTTTTGGATAGAATTTTACAACCCTATGTTGAGAATTTGTCCTCATTCATTAAAGGATACAAGTGACTTCATTAACAGACTGGAAGTATTGCTCTTGACACAGAAAAAATGCATTCTATATAGTCTAGATGTGCAGAGTTTATATACATCTATAAAACATGAGAGTGGCATTGCCTGTGTCAAGAAGTTATTTTTCAATACTGGGAGATATAATATGCTACAATTAGTATTTTTGGAAGAACTTCTAAGACTAGTTTTGTTTAATAACTATTTTCTATTTCAAGATACATGGTACATCCAGAAACAGTGGACTGCAATGGGGTCTAATGTTGCCCCCTCATATGCCAACATATTCATGGGTAATTTTGAAGAGAAGTATGTATATGAGAATTCATTATATATAAAATTTGGAGCCACTTGGTGGCGTTTTATCAATGAAGTGTTTGGCATATGGGGGGGTAACAATGACTCCTTGCATGAGTTTGTAGCTGAGCTGAATTTGGTAGTTAGGGGTATTAAATTTACCCTTACATGGCATGAGACTACTGTTGCCTTCCTGGATACTAAAGTTGTGAAGGAAGGTTGTAATTTGCAATGTGATATACATACGAAAACCACAGATAGAAATAATTTACTCCACTACCATAGCTTTCACCCAGAAGTACTTTTAAACTCCCTACCCAGGATTCAGTTGATTAGGGTTAAGCGCATTGTTAGCCAGGATGGCATCATACAAGACAGATTAAGAGAAATGGGCAACAAATTCTTGGATAGGGCCTATCCAACAGCTCTTATCGATAAAGAAATTGCAGCAGTAAATAATATTGATAGGGCTTCCTTGCTGGTTAGAAACAAGGATAAGAAATAAAGAGGACAGATTGGTCCTGGTTTCTAAGTATAGTAAAAAAGAGTAGAGAGGATCAAAAATATGGTTTACAAACATTGGCATATCCTGAAAGATTGTAATCCGAATATTAGCAGTTTTCAACATATCCCTATGATGGCCTACAAAAGAAATCGTAACCTTAAAGATATGCTTGTACAGACAGACATTGGTACTGGTAAAAAGTTGACCCAGAGTTTATATAACAGAGAAAAACCTGGGGTCTTTACCCTTGTCTGGGCTGTAATAGCTGCAATTCTATGATTAAGGGGGCCACATTTTGCCCATCCCAGATCTGGTAAAATTTATAGGATAAGGGATTATTTTTACTTGTAACTCCACCTTTATAATTTATCTAATCAAATGCCCATGTTCTAAAATTTACATTGGGGAGACCACCAGAAAGAGGCGGGTGATCGAATAAGGGAACATAAGTCAAACATCAGGTGTGGGGGGATAAGGATGCCCCAGTGTCATCCCATTTTCTAGAAGCTAAACATTCTATCAGCCAATTAAGGTGGCAAGTAATAGACCAGATTAAAATGCCCAGGAAGGGGGGGGGGGAGATAGGGAATTATTATTAAAGGGAAGGGAGTTATATTGGATTTTTCATGTTGAAGGAATATGACATGTCTGTCTACATGTAACATCTGTATATGTGATTTGCTTTTAAAAGATTCTATTATAAAATGTATGGTATAGTCACTAGGTACCACTAGATGGTGAAATTTTCATAAGTGATTGTAGGTTTGTGCACAGGTATAGTGTTGCAGGTAATTAAGAAATGTGTTGGCTTTATAAATGTGTTCAGTTTGAAGCATATGTTATAGCATGAATAAGGGTTTATAGCCCGAAACATTGCTGTTGTTTTTGGACCCCCACCTTGTAAATAAAGTGAGTTATACTTTTATGTGCTGTGGAACTTTGTGTTCTTTTACACAGCCCTGATGTAGACCAGTGCCTGACAAAAAGATTGCACATCTGGCACGTCCACCAGACGCTTATGTAGCAAAATAGACAATGCAGAAAACTGACCCTTCAGGGTCCTGACTGACAAACCCTTCTAGAGACCACCCTGGAGAAAGGATAAAAAAGTCAGAAAAACCCCCGCTTAGACAAAACTAAGCGTCCAATCTTCAAGCAGTCAGCTTCAGAGATTTAGATGAAGGAAAAGACCAAGAATCAGAAGTTCTTCCTCAGAGGTAGTCTCCAAGGTGGAGAGACGACATTTCTACTAGGTCTGCATACCAGATCCTGCGAGGCCACGCAGGGGTTAATAAAATTACCGCCACTCTCACCTGTGAATACGAGTAATGACTCGTGGAAAGAGAACAAACAGAGGAAAAAGGTATGCAAGACTGAAATCCAACAAAAATGTCAGAACATCTATCAGGACGGTCTCTGGATCACATGACCATAAACCGTACCTTTGAAACTTGCCGTTCTGTCGAAACGCCCACAGAAGCCAACTCCTGAAACCCCCCATGTGAGGGTCTACCTAGAGAACACTTCCGGATGGAAATGCTCACTCCCCGGGATGAATTGTCAGCCTGTTTAGAAGTCCGACTCCCAATTGTCCACCACCGACAGCAAATTTGAGCTTCCACCCACTGAACAATCCAAGTCACCTCCTACATGGCTAAAGAATCTCTAGTTCCTCCCTAATGGTTTATATAAACCCTTGAGGTGATATTGGTTTGGTTGATAAAGAATTAAATACATTTTTGATAGTTGATCACCCTATTACTCAAATTTTTTATACCCTTGACAAAGTCCAAAAGGACATTAAGTGTCCCCCTGGTCGTCCCATTGTGACTAGCACAGAATCAATCCTCTCAAATATTTCCAAATTTTTGGATAGAATTTTACAACCCTATGTTGAGAATTTGCCCTCATTCATTAAAGGATACAAGTGACTTCATTAACAGACTGGAAAGTATTGCTCTTGACACAGAAAAATGCATTCTATATAGTCTAGATGTGCAGAGTTTATATACATCTATAAAATATGAGAGTGGCATTGCCTGTGTCAAGAAGTTATTTTTCAATACTGGGAGATATAATATGCTACAATTAGTATTTTTGGAAGAACTTCTAAGACTAGTTTTGTTTAATAACTATTTTCTATTTCAAGATACATGGTACATCCAGAAACAGGGGACTGCAATGGGGTCTAATGTTGCCCCCTCAATATGCCAACATATTCATGGGTAATTTTGAAGAGAAGTATGTATATGAGAAGTCATTATATATAAAATTTGGAGCCACTTGGTGGCGTTTTATCAATGATGTGTTTGGCATATGGGGGGGGAGTAACAATGACTCCTTGCATGAGTTTGTAGCTGAGCTGAATTTGGTAGTTAGGGGGTATTAAATTTACCCTTACATGGCATGAGACTACTGTTGCCTTCCTGGATACTAAAGTTGTGAAGGAAGGTTGTAATTTGCGATGTGATATACATACTAAAACCACAGATAGAAATAATTTACTCCACTACCATAGCTTTCACCCAGAAGTACTTTTAAACTCCCTACCACAGGATTCAGTTGATTAGGGTTAAGCGCATTGTTAGCCAGGATGGCATCATACAAGACAGATTAAGAGAAATGGGCAACAAATTCTTGGATAGGGGCCTATCCAACAGCTCTTATCGATAAAGAAATTGCTTGCAGTAAATAATATTGATAGGGCTTCCTTGCTGGTTAGAAACAAGGATAAGAAATAAAGAGGGACAGATTGGTCCTGGTTTCTAAGTATAGTAAAAAGAGTAGAGAGATCAAAAATATGGTTTACAGACATTGGCATATCCTGAAAGATTGTAATCCGAAAATAGACAATGCAGAAAAACTGACCCTTCAGGGTCCTGACTGACAAACCCTTCTACAGACCACCCTGGAGAAAGGATAAAAAAGTCAGAAAAAACCCCCGCTTAGACAAAACTAAGCGTCCAATCTTCAAGCAGTCAGCTTCAGAGATTTAGATGAAGGAAAAGACCAAGAATCAGAAGTTCTTCCTCAGAGGTAGTCTCCAAGGTGGAGAGACGACATTTCTACTAGGTCTGCATACCAGATCCTGCGAGGCCACGCAGGGGTTAATAAAATTACCCGCCACTCTCACCTGTGAATACGAGTAATGACTCGTGGAAAGAGAACAAACAGAGGAAAAAGGGTATGCAAGACTGAAATCCAACAAAAATGTCAGAACATCTATCAGGACGGTCTCTGGATCACAATGACCATAAACCGTACCTTTGAAACTTGCGTTCTGTCGAAACGCCCACAGAAGCCAACTCCTGAAACCCCCCATGTGAGGGTCTACCTAGAGAACACTTCCGGATGGAAATGCCTCACTTCCCGGGATGAATTGTCAGCCTGTTTAGAAGTTCCGACTCCCAATTGTCCACCCCCTGGGAAAGTGGATGACCGACAGCAAATTTGAGCTTCCACCCACTGAACAATCCAAGTCACCCTCCTACATGGCTAAGGAATCTCTAGTTCCTCCCTAATGGTTTATATAAACCCTTGAGGTGATATTGTCCAACTGGAACCCAAGCTAGGGGACGACTGAGGCCAAGTCATCAGAGCATTGCGAATTGCTCTCAACTCTAGATGTTTAAAGAGGAGAGCAGACACTTCTGAGTCAATAATCCTTAAACAAGACCCAGCAGGTTGGCATCCGTGGTCACATCACCCAGGAATATCTCCAGAAGCACTCGCCCGGAGATAGA
Organism: Bombina bombina; assembly: GCF_027579735.1. Lineage (NCBI taxonomy): Eukaryota > Metazoa > Chordata > Amphibia > Anura > Bombinatoridae > Bombina > Bombina bombina. The sequence goes on along the minus strand of NC_069507.1, from coordinate 128,858,626 downwards.
TACTCCTGAAAAAAATACTACGGAAGAAAATCTTGTGTCATCTGATCTAAATCTATCCTTTAAGACAGATTCAAAAGTTCTCCATGTCATGGAAAATAGCAAAAGGAATGATGTCCATGGAACACCATCAGACTAATTCCCTCCATACACAGAGTCACAGAAAAGTGAAGAAATATCAACTACAGCTAAATCCAAATGCCCAACCTCCTGGTTGCAAGATGGCTAAGCTATCCACCGGCCACAAGAGCTTGCTGTTGGCCGGACAGAAGACTGCAGAGTGAGAAAAAAACACAATTTATGCTTACCTGATAAATTTATTTATCTTGTGGTGTATCCAGTCCACGGATCATCCATTACTTGTGGGATATTCTACTTCCCAACAGGAAGCTGCAAGAGGATAACCCACAGCAGAGCTGTCTATATAGCTCCTCCCCTAACTGCCCACCTCCAGCGAAGGGGGTAAGTAGCGCAGCGATGGGTAGCAAATATAAATATATATGCTGATATACATATACTGTATATGTATATGTTAATATGTGTATATACACATATTAACATATAAATATATTGTATATAAGCATATATATATATATATATATTTACTGTGAACACACAGTTCCCATAGACCGCAATGTAAAGGCACTTTTCAGCACCCCACTCCCATCAATTTTAGACCCCAAAAACTGCCTAGTGCAGTTTTTTTTTATAAAAAAACAGAATTTATGTTTACCTGATAAATTACTTTCTCCAACGGTGTGTCCGGTCCACGGCGTCATCCTTACTTGTGGGATATTCTCTTCCCCAACAGGAAATGGCAAAGAGCCCAGCAAAGCTGGTCACATGATCCCTCCTAGGCTCCGCCTTCCCCAGTCATTCGAACCGACGTAAAGGAGGAATATTTGCATAGGAGAAATCATATGATACCGTGGTGACTGTAGTTAAAGAAAATAAATCATCAGACCTGATTAAAAAACCAGGGCGGGCCGTGGACCGGACACACCGTTGGAGAAAGTAATTTATCAGGTAAACATAAATTCTGTTTTCTCCATCATAGGTGTGTCCGGTCCACGGCGTCATCCTTACTTGTGGGAACCAATACCAAAGCTTTAGGACACGGATGATGGGAGGGAGCAAATCAGGTCACCTAGATGGAAGGCACCACGGTTTGCAAAACCTTTCTCCCAAAAATAGCCTCAGAAGAAGCAAAAGTATCAAATTTGTAAAATTTGGTAAAAGTGTGCAGTGAAGACCAAGTCGCTGCCTTACATATCTGATCAACAGAAGCCTCGTTCTTATAGGCCCATGTGGAAGCCACGGCCCTAGTGGAATGAGCTGTGATTCTTTCAGGAGGCTGCCGTCCGGCAGTCTCATAAGCCAATCTGATGATGCTTTTAAGCCAAAAAGATAGAGAGGTAGAAGGTTGCTTTTTGACCTCTCCTTTTACCAGAATAAAACAACAAACAAGGAAGATGTTTGTCTGAAATCCTTTGTAGCATCTAAATAGAATTTTAGAGCACGGACAACGTCCAAATTGTGTAACAAACGTTCCTTCTATGAAACTGGATTCGGACACAAAGAAGGTACAACTATCTCCTGGTTAATATTTTTGTTGGAAACAACCTTCGGAAGAAAACCAGGCTCTACGTAAAAACCACCTTATCTGCATGGACCAGATAGGGCGGAGAACACTGCAGAGCAGATAACTCAGAAACTCTTCTAGCGGAAGAAATTGCAACCTAAAACAAAACTTTCCAAGATAATAACTTAATATCTACGGAATGTAAGGGTTCAAACGGAACCCCTTGAAGAACTGAAAGAACTAGATTAAGACTCCAGGGAAGAGTCAAAGGTCTGTAAACAGGCTTGATTCTAACCAGAGCCTGAACAAACGCTTAAACGTCTGGCACAGCTGCCAGCCTTTTGTGAAGTAAAACAGATAAAGCAGAGATCTGTCCCTTCAGAGAACTCGCAGAAAATCCTTTCTCCAAACCTTCTTGTAGAAAGGAAAGAATCTTAGGAATTTTTATCTTGTTCCATGGGAATCCTTTAGATTCACACAAACAGATATATTTTTTCCATATATTATGGTAAATTTTTCTAGTTACAGGCTTTCTAGCCTGAATAAGAGTATCTATTACAGAATCTGAAAACCCACGCTTTGATAAAATCAAGCGTTCAAACTCCAAGCAGTCAGTTGGAGGAAAACCAGATTCGGATGTTCGAATGGACCCTGAATAAGAAGGTCCTGTCTCAAAGGTAGCTTCCATGGTGGAGCCGATGACACATTCACCAGGTCTGCATACCAAGTCCTGCGTGGCCACACAGGAACTATCAAGGTCACCGAAGTCCTCTCCAGATTGATCCTGGCTACCAGCCTGGGAATGAGAGGAAACGGTGGGAATACATAAGCTAGGTTGAAGTTCAAAGGTGCTACTATTGTATCCAATAGAGTCGCCTTGGGATCCCTGGATTTGGACCCGTAACAAGGGACCATGAAGTTCTGACGAGAGGCCATCAGAACCATGTCTGGAATGCCCCATAATTGAGTTATTTGGGCAAAGGATTTCCAGATGGAGTTCCCACTCCCCCGGATGCTCCTCCATCGCCAGGGAACTCCTTGTTACCCCCTGATGGTTGATATATGTAACAGTCGTCATGATGTCTGATTGAAACCTTATGAATTTGGCCTTTGCTAGTCGAGGCCAAGCCTTGAGAGCATCGAATATCGCTCTCAGTTCCATTATGTTTATCGGGAGAAGAGAGTCTTCCCGAAACCATAGACCCTGAGTTTTCAGGGTTCCCAGACCGCGCCCCAGCCCACCAGACTGGCGTCGGTCGTGACAATGACCTATTCTGGTCTGCGGAAGCTCATTCCCTGTGACAGGTTGTCCAGGGTCAGCCACCAACGGAGTGAATCTCTGGTTATTTGATCTACTTGTATCGTCGGAGACAAGTCTGTATAATCCCCATTCCACTGTCTGAGCATGCCCAGGTGCAATGGTCTTAGATGAATTCGTGCAAAAGGAACTATGGTCCATTGCCGCAACCATCAAACCTATTACTTCCATGGACTTGCGCTATGGAAGGAAGAAGAACAGAAATGAAGTACCTGACAAGAGCTTAGAAGTTTTGATTTTCTGGCCTCTGTCAGAAAAACCTTCATTTCTAAGGAAACTATTATTGTTCCCAAGAAGGGAACTCTTGTTGACGGGGACAGAGAACTTTTTTCTATGTTCACTTTCCACCTGTGAGATCTGAGAAAGGCTAGGACAATGTCCGTATGAGCCCTTGCCTTTTGACAGAGACGACACTTGAATCAGGATGTCGTCCAAGTAAGGTACTACTGCAATGCCCCTTGGTCTTAGCACCGCTAGAAGGGACCCTAGTACCCTTGTGAAAATCCTTGGAGCAGTGGCTAATCCGAATGGAAGTGCCACAGGTAATGCTTGTCAGAAAGGCGAACCTTAGGAACCGAAAATGTTCCTTGTGGATAGGAATACGTAGGTACGCATCCTTTAAGTCCACCGTGGTCATGAATTGACCTTCCTGGATGGTAGGAAGGATCGTTCGAATGGTTTCCATTTTGAATGATGAAACCCTTAGAAACTTGTTTTAGAATCTTGCGATCTAAAATAGGTCTGAATGTTCCCTCTTTTTTGGGAATAATGAACAGGTTGGAGTAAAAAACCCATCCCTTGTTCTCCTAATAGGAACAGGATGAATCACTCCCATGCTTAACAGGTCTTCTACACAGTGTAAGAATGCCTGTTCGAAAGATAATTGAGACCCGTGGAACCTTCCCCTTGGGGGTAGTTCCCTGAATTCCAGGAGATAACCTTGAGAAACTAATTCTAGGCGCCCAAGGATCCTGAACATCTCTTGCCCCAGCCTGAGCAAAGAGAGAAAGTCTGCCCCCCACCAGATCCTTCCCAGATCGGGGGCCAACACTTCATGCTGTTTTGGTAGCAGTGGCAGGTGACTTGGCCTGCTCACACCTTGTTCCAGCCTTGCATCGGCCTCCAGGCTGGCTTGGGTTTGAGAAGTATTACCCTCTTGCTTAGAGGGTGTAGAATTTGAGGCTGGTCCGTTTCTGCGAAAGGGACGAAAATTTGGCTTCTTTTTAGCCTTAAAAGACCTATCCAGAGGAAGGGCGTGGCCCTTTCCCCAGTGATGTCTGAAATAATCTCTTTCAAGTCAGGGGCCAAACAGTGTTTTACCCTTGAAAGGGATGTTAAGCAAAAGCGCTCTGCGCGCCACGATAGCAAACCCTGAATTATTCGCCGCTAATCTAGCTAATTGCAAAGCGGCATCTAAAATAAAAAAGAGTTAGCCAATTTAAGAGCTTGAACTCTGTCCAAAACCTCCTCGTACAAAGATTCTTTATTGAGCGACGTTTCTAGTTCTTCGAACCAGAAACACGCAGCTGTAGTGACAGGAACAATGCATGAAATTGGTTGTAGAAGGTAACCTTGCTGAACAAACATCTTTTTAAGCAAACCCTCTAACCTTTAATCCATAGGATCTTGAAAGCACAACTATCTTCTATAGGAATAGAAGTGCGTTTGTTTAGAGTAGAAACCGCCCCCTCGACCTTGGGGACTGTATGCTATAAGTCCTTTCTGGGGTCGATTATAGGAACTAATTTCTTAAATATAGGGGGAGGACAAAAGGTATGCCGGGCCTTTCCCACTCCTTATTTACTATGTCCGCCACCCGCTTGGGTATAGGAAAAACATCGGGGGGCACCGGAACCTCTAGGAAACTTGTCATCTTACCTAATTTCTCTGGAATGACCAAATTGTCACAATCATCCAGAGTAGATAATACCTCCTTAAGTAGTGCGTGGAGATGTTGAAATTTTAAATTTAAAAGTTACAATATCAGGTTCTGCTTGTTGAGAAATTTTCCCTGAATCTGAAATTTCTCCCTCAGACAAAACCTCCCTCCTGGCCCCTTCAGATAGGTGTGAGGGTATGTCAGAACAGATATCATCAGCGTCCTCTTTGCTCTTCATGTTTAAAAACAGAGCAATCACGCTTTCTCTGATAAGTAGGCATTTTGGAAAAAATGCATGCAATAGAATTATCCATTACAGCCATTATGGTTGTATGGTAATAAGTATTGGCGCACTAGATGTACTAGGGGCCTCTTGTGTGGGCAAAACTGGTGTAGACACAGAAGGGATGATGCAGTACCATGCTTACTCCCCTCATTAGAGGAATCATCTTGGGCAATATCATATCTATGGCATTATTATCCCTACTTTGTTTGGACATTATGACACAAATATATCACATATATTTAAATGGGGAGACACATTGGCTTTCATACATATAGAACACATCGTTATCTGATGGTTCAGACATGTTAAACAGGCTTAAACTTGTCAACAAAGCACAAAAAACGTTTTAACAATAAAACCGTTACTGTCCCTTTAAATTTCAAACTGAACACACTTTATTACTGAATATGTGAAAAAGTATGAAGGAATTGTTCAAATTTCACCACAGTAAACTTAAAGCCATAAAAGTATTGCACACCAAATTTGAAAGCTTTTAACCCTTAAATAACGGAACCGGAGCCGTTTTTACATTTAACCCCTATACAGTCCCAGGTATCTGCTTTGCTGAGACCAAACCAAGCCCAGAGGGGAATACGATACCAAATGATGCCTTCTATTAAGCTTTTTCAGTGGTTCTTAGCTCCTCACCACATGCATCTGCATGCCATGCTTTCCAAAAACAACTGCGCATTAGAGGCGCGAAAATGAGGCTCTGTCTATGACTAGAAAAGGCCCCCAGTGAAAAAGGTGTCCAATACAGTGCCTGCCGTTTTTATTAAAACAATCCCCAAGATTTAACAACTATTAAAAGTAATAATCTGCCAAATATACTTAGTAAAGTAATCGTTTTAGCCCAGAAAAATGTCTACCAGTTTTTTAAGCCCTAATGAAGCCCTTTATTCTTTTACTTAAACTAAGAAAATGGCTTACCGGTTCCCATAGGGAAAATGACAGCTTCCAGCATTACCGAGTCTTGTTAGAAATGTGTCATACCTCAAGCAGCAAAAGTCTGCTCACTTGTTTCCCCCAACTGAAGTTAATTCCTCTCAACAGTCCTGTGTGGAAACAGCCATCGATTTTAGTAACGGTTGCTAAAATCATTTTCCTCTTACAAACAGAAATCTTCATCTCTTTCCTGTTTCAGAGTAAATAGTACATACCCAGCACTATTTTAAAATAACAAACTCTTGATTGAAGAATAAAAACTACAATTTAAACACCAAAAAACTCTAAGCCATCTCCGTGGAGATGTTGCCTGTACAACGGCAAAGAGAATGACTGGGGAAGGCGGAGCCTAGGAGGGATCATGTGACCAGCTTTTGCTGGGCTCTTTGCCATTTCCTGTTGGGGAAGAGAATATCCCACAAGTAAGGGATGACGCCGTGGACCGGACACACCTATGTTGGAGAAAGAAAATGCTGGGGGTTTTTTTAATAAAAAAAATACAATGCCCTCTATTTGAGGGCATTTGGGACCCTTTAAGAAAATTAACTAGAGATCGGATCTCTGGTTTATTTTTTGAGCGCTATACTTGCAATGGCTGTTTAATTATTGCGCGCCTGCAAATGGGCAAATTTGCCCGTTTGCAGGTGCGTGATAATTAAGCGCTCTACTTGTAATCTAGTCCTTTGTGTTTAATGTCCCTTTAAGCACACCTACTACAATGATGAAGACAGAGACACCAGCAGCTAAGATGGCTGCATAACTCCGGAGCTCTGGTATAACAGCCCTTAATTCCCTTCAACATTGGAGACCATATCATCGATCCTAACACAGTAGGAACTCTCCTGAGAGCATGTACCGCTGCCCTTCATTGTTACCCAAAAATTCCTACTGTGACGGCAAAGAACCCTATGGCAGTAAGTGGCGAGAATACCATATAAGAGTCTGTTTTCTTACCTCAGTGTGGTAGCTTATAAAATACCCCCAGGATGACTAAGCCTACATATCAAATCCAGAATTCTGCAGGCTCTGGGAGTGGAACGGTTTGCACACAGAGGTAGTCCTCAGCCTGAAATTGTCACGCGGCCTTCTCTACTACAGTGTGCAAAAAAGATATTCAGTAGCACAAGGCATTTTTGCTTCTCTCTTGTTTTATTCCATATCAGTAGAAGATACACACAACAACGTTTCGGGTGTTACCCCTTATTCATGTTGTATCATCTTACAATATCAATAAGGGATAACACCCTTTTACTTCTACTTCTACTGATATGAAATAAAACAAGAGAGAAGCAAACACCCCTGGTGCTGCCGAATATCCTTTTTTGCACAGTGTTGTTTGGAGTGTTTTGCAGGCACAGGTATCAAGTAAGTGAGAGTGCTGGACTATATTGTTCTTCTCTACTACAGGCCTTACACTCAGGAGGTGATCCACACAGATAATGAGTGACTGCCTTCTATATCAACTCTGTGTTGGAGTTAAACCACAAGGAAGTAAACATCACTGTTTTCTGCTGGTATCAGCCCCATCGCTTGATTTGTTTAGGGTATTTATATACACGTCAGGTTCCTACATTTCTTATTTGTGGTTCTCTCAGAATAAGATTATTACTACCTGTCTCTGTGTTATGCCTGACCTAACGATATCCCTTATTTATAAGTATGGTTAGTTATGGGTACCCAAGCTCGTGCAATATCTTTAGTGTCTCAGAATGTTAAAGGGTTCATATCCCACATAAGGTGTTATCTAATCTTCATAAGAGATACACTATTTGTTTCTCCAGGAAACACACTTCAATCAGCACAGGGAAGCTAATTATCTAAGCCCATATTATTTAGAACATTACCACAAAATAGAGATGTTGCTATTTAATTGTTCCTCCAAGTCATTAACAAAATACAGGTAGCCCTCAGTTTACACCAAAGTTAGGTTCCAGAAGGAATGGTTGTAAATCGAAACCGTTGTAAATTGAAACCCAGTTTATAATGTAAGTCAATGGGAAGTGAGGGAGTTAGGTTCCAGGCCCCTCTCAAAATTGTCATAAGTAACACCTAATACATTATTTTTAAAGCTTTGAAAGACTTTAAATGCTAAACAGCATTATAAACAGTATCAAATAATCACACAACACAGAATATATAATTAAACTAAGTTAAATGAACAAAAACATTTGCTAAACTACATTATAAACCTTATGAAATAAACACAGACTTTACTTGCATTTTTCTGCAAACAGTTCTTTCTATGCATTCCAATCTGGACTGATTTATAGACAGGAAGATCTTGTTTCTATGAAAGCTGCTCGACTGCTCATGTCTAGCTAGACTAATTAATTCCAGCCTGTTTCTGTGCTTGGCTTTGCATATCTTTGCTGCAACACAAGCGGACAGCTCTACCCACTGGCAATTTTAATCAATGCAATGCTTTTCAATAGCAGTCACATGACTGAAAAAAAAGGTTGTTATTCTGAAACGGCTCAAATTGAACCGGCTTAAATCGAGGGCCACCTGTATTAAAAAGAACAGGACCCAGTACTCATCCTTAGGAGACCCCACTAATTACTTTTGCCCAATCTAAGTTTGTCCATTTATTCTCTGTCTTTTATCCACTTATTTATCCATTAACTAATGTGATCAGCTATTCCCAGTCACTTAATTCTGTACCATAATCTCTCATGCGGCACTGGATCAAAACCATTTGAAAAATCCAAGCATATCACATCAGATTCACCTTTATATTCTTACTTCCTTAAATTGAATTAGATAATAAAAAAATAAAAAAAAACAGAATAGAAGTGTCTATCAAGGGACATCTGCCAAGAGTTTTAATACTAATTCAGCAGTCATACATAGCACCACACCCAGAAGAAATATAAAATAGGCAGATGTTAAAAATGCTAGAGACAAAAAAATGCCTCTTCAGCTTTGATATAGCATTAACCCTTTAAAAGCCGAGCCATTTTACACTTCTGTGTTTAAACCGCTATCAATCTTTTGCGCTCACCTCTTTTCAACAACATTTTCTCTGTTTTTTCTGTGAGTTACCCATGCAAATCAAAGGGCCACTTATTTGAAAGAGGTGAAATGTTGATTTCCAATAAGGGGTCTCATGTTGTGGAGAGCAACAAAAATGCTACCTTTCTCCCCAATTTTGTTCCATATGAATAAGGTTTTATCAGCTAATTACTGCTGCCATTTTAATAACATATTAGCCACCTGGACATGTAACCACTAATATAGAAAGTGGGGCATCTATTCTTTCAGAGGGGTCACCTGTTCTATTTTATTGCTTAGATGGGATGCTTGTGTCCTTTGTACCAGAGTAACTAAAATTACCTGGTAGAAAAATGACTCCATGAGACCCCAAATATGTATCCCCTTATTTTATGAGGGGTGTTTTGTGTTAGTGTGTGGCATACAATGTTTAGGTGTATAGGCTCCCTCCTTTGAATCTGCTTTCCTACACTGTGCATACATTAGGTAGGTGATTGTCAGTTTTAGGAAAATCACCTACAAATGTGTAGAGGGTTTGAGACCTTTAATTTGAATGAGGAAGGGGCTACTGCTGTGTCAAAATGACCTCACAAGCTCCACCCCTAAACTACAAACTGCAGGTCTTGGGATCCATAATACAAACAATACATGAGATACAAACGGGGGTTTATACCAAAAAAGTAAACTGTTATACAAACACTATATAGACACAAAAAAAGTTTAAACCTTCATAAAAATTGTATATATGAAACATTTAAAAGATAAAGACACAATTACTGCAACCTGTTTTCTAAAGTGTTTTCTAGAGCAGGGCTGGGTCTTATGGTTATGTAGAAGTTACATTAGACATGAAAACAGTACAGATAAACCAGTTAACTGGAGAACTTCAGATATACTGCATAGTCCTAAATGGGTATGTGCAACTGGCAGGGGGTGACCTAAGCTACAGTCCATGAGTCCAGTGGGGAAACCTTAGCGATGATACTCTCAAAAGATCAGAGATGCCTGCAAAATGGCTCACTTGAAAGGACATAGGTGGGTCTCCAAACCTGGTCAAACGTTGACTTGACCCTTTCATTGGTACACAATAAGATAAATACTACACAATATTTATTCATTGGTTCTTTGTACTGTCCCTCTTCTACCATATTATCAAGTAAAGCCTGTGATATAATAAACTCTTACTCTGTCAGTAATTGGTTTCATGGCTCCCCATACTACACCAGGCATCAGAGTCACTCCCAGTTCTTCCTGAGCCTCTCTCAATGCTGTATGTATGATGTCTTTGTCAGACGCATCACTCTTACCCCCTGGGAAGCTGCAAATAAAAATAACAATGTGTCATGCCTACTTTACTTTGAATGAACTAGGTTACATTTTTGAAATGTAATTGATGGGGTAAATTCCAAGATAAATTATAGGGGGAAGAAATAGCACCACGTGTGTGTGACAGGACAATCAAGGGTTGGGCAATCAAGTATGGTAAGCATCACCCGGTGTGCTTGTTTGTTTTTGGCACAGCCATGGTTACACAGGTAGCTTTAAATTTTGCTATTCAATATGGATATGGATTTTTTTTTAAATCATACAGAGCTTTGACTTCAGCTTATAAATGACATTAACATATTAATTTGATGGACAACAAAGATATTGTTGATAATGTCTGAGAGAACAAATAAAAAATATTTTATATAACAACACACATTAAACACAGACAGTTAAAGCTTTGGACACACCTACTCATAGAATGGGTTAATCTTTATTACGATTGTCCACATTTTAGAATATTAAAGTCAAAGCTATTTTAGATTTAGATTATTTAAAGTAGCCACACTATGCACTCTCTTGGCATTCTCTCAGCTAGCTATGAGAAGCAGCCTCCTAGGATACTTTTCCAACAGTCTAAAAAAAGTTTCCATATCCGCTAGCCCTTTCTGTCTGCTTTTTTTTCCACTTTCAGGTCTAACTTATGCCAAACCATCTCTACTGAGTGTAGGTCAGGTGACTGTGGAGGCCAGGTCATCTGATTCAGCACTCCATCATTGTAAATAGCTTGTACACTGCATGGAAGAGTTTTGGGCGCATTGTCATATTAAAAAACAAATAATGGTCTAACTAAGCACAAAACAGATGGGATGGTGTTTGACTGCAGCATAATGTGATGGTCGTGCTGGTTAAAGGGCCATTATAGTGTTAAAATGACATGCTTTAATCTGTTAGCGCATGTCATTTTAACACTAGCTATGCTGCAATTTTATGTGTTTAACCCCAGCAAAGGGGTAAATCCCACAATTAAAGTCCTGCACGGAACCGGCAGAGAAATGCTGGTCAAGAGAGTAAACTGCCACTGATCCAATCAGCTGTGCTCATCGCACAACTAACAGATTAGAGCATTTTCATTCTCTCACAAAAATATGGCGGTTGCAACCAAAAATCTCAAATTTGGACATTGACCAAAGGACAGACATCTATAGGTCTGATGTTTGCTAATTGCTACCTGTGTTTCTTCACACAAACAAGTCTTCTCTTGTCACATTCAGTTTATATCCAGCAATTCTGCCATGAAAGCCTGATCCACATTGTCTCAACTGAAAGCTGATATTAAAATTCTGTCTGCTACTTGAACTCAGGGATGAATTTATTTCATTCTAATCTGACATTCTGTTAGAGGGGCAATCAACATTCCCCAGGTTTGCACAACCAACATTGTTATATTAATATACTTTATAACATTTAAACCTCTAAATTTCTGCCTTTTTCTAAGCCACTACAGACAGCCTCTTAATCACATGATTTTTTATTTGCTTTTCACAACAGGAAACTGCTAGTTTATGTGGGCCATATAGATAACATTGTGCTCACACCCGTGGAGTTGTGGCTGACCCTGCACTAATTGGCTAAAATACAAGTCAATAGATAATACATAAATAGCTATGTGATCAGGGGGCTGTCAAAAGAGGATTAGATACAAGGTAATCACAGAGGTAAAAAGTATATTAATATTAACCATGTTGGCTGGGCAAAACTGGGAAATTAAAAATATAGATAATCCCTTTATTACTAAACAAAAAAATTGGAGTTGACTGTCCCTTTAACTAACTGTTTCTCAGGCTGGTGACTCTAATACAAATTATCCTGTGCTGTAGAGGCAATTCTTGATCTACTTTTACTGTGGCAATCCTTAGGAGACACTTAAAGGGACATCAAAACCATTTTTTTTTCTTTCATGATTCAGATAGAGCTTGTGATTTTAAACTTTCTAATTTACATAGATTATCTCATTTGTTTTGTTCTCATGGTATCTTTCGTTGAAGAGCTGCTGATTGGTTGCGGCACAAATATGCTTAATTTTACTGGCTCACCCAGTGCGTTAACTAGCTCCCAGTAGTGCATTGCTGCTTCTTCAACAAAAGATACTAAGCGAATTAAAGGTACAGGAAACTCCAACATTTTCTTTCATGATTTGGATAGTACATACAATTTTAACCCTTTGGGGCACATTTATCACAAAGACTGCTGCTCCATAACCTGTCCGCCTGCTCTGAGCAGGCGGACAGACATCGCCGGAAATCAACCCGATCGAGTACGATTGGGTTGATTGACACCCCCTGCTGGCGGCCCATTGGCCACGAGTCTGCAGGGGGCGGCGTTGCACCAGCAGCTCGATAACTATGGGCCTTTGAGTACTAAGCACTTTCCCACCTGGGTGCTAAGGTTTTTTTAAAGTTTTTTTTTATTTTATACTTTTAAAAATATATTTTTTTTTACTTTTTTTTCATTATTTCAGACTTACACTTTTTCATTACCTTTCCAACGGTGGGTCTTTGGGGTCTGTAGCTGCTTAGATGCCTGAGATACAGGCTTCTAAGCAGCATGCCCCCTGCTCCTATATTTGACATTGTTAATGTTAAATAAAGTTGCATGGTGACGTCATCACGTCATTGTGTGTGACGTCACCGCGCGTAACATGAAGCCCCGGCAATGCCTGTCATTATGCAGGCCCGATCGCCGGGGTAGGAGCCGGTGGGAGCCCCCAGATCTCCCTCAAAGTGGGAGAGTGCTAGTGACGGCTCTGAGCCGTCATTAGCACCTGACTGAGACAATTTGTGACGGCTCAGAGCCGTTATTAGCACTTAAGGGGTTAAACAACTTTCAAATTTACTTCCATTATCACATTTGCTTTGTTCTCTTGTTATCCTTTGCTGAAGCAACATAATTGCACTACTGGCAGCAAGATGAACACATCTAGTTATCCAATCACAAGAGACAAATGTGCGCAGGCACCAATCTGCAGCTAGCTCCCACTAGTGTAGGATATGTGCATATTCTTTTTCAACAAGGTATACCAAGAGAACAAAGCACAATTGAAAAGAGAAGTGAATTTAAAAGGGTCTTGAAATGACATGCTCTATCGGAAGTTTAATTTCGACTTTCCTATCCCTTTACGTAAGTTAGATAACAGAAGTAAATAGGAAAGTTGTTTAAAATTGTATTCTCTATCTGAATCATGAAAGAAAATTTTGGGTTCCATATCCCTTTAATGGTTGCTGCCATTCCACAGTGATTTAGTAATTGTGACTCAACGTTCTCCATCTCAAAACTTCTTTTTGGGAATATCTTGCTTCTGACAAAGATGTTATTTGTAAGGCCTATGAAAAAGCCAGACCTTCAGAAATCTACAACTAAGGGCTAGATTTATCAAGCCCCTACGGCAGCAAGTTCTCACAAGAACTTGCTGACCGTGATTTATCAAGCAGCGGTCACCAGACCGCTGCTTCCCTAAATTCTTCGACACCTCTAAACTGCCGAAATTCAATCTCCTTGGTCGAGTACGACCGAGGAGATTGACAGCTCCTGCCCGCGCACAGCCAATCACGCGCAGGCAAAATTGAGAGCTGAGGCGTACAAGGGCGCGTAAGTAAAAAAATCTAGCCCTAAGAGTAAAAACTAGAAAACTAAATGAGCAAAACACCTAGTAATTAGAATCATTTTCTGTAGTCTTGCAAAAAAAATATATCAATCAAATGTGAAAACACTCTGGGGCCGATTTATCAAGCCCCATCTGCATTTCACTGCATCGGTTTCCGTGCGAGCCTTCAGGCTCGGCGGAAACAGGAGTTAAGAAGCAACGGTCTCAAGACCGCTGCTCCTTAACTCGTCCGCCACCTCTGAGGCGGCGGACAGCAATCTGCCCAATCACATACAATCGTGTTGATTGACACCCCCTGCTAGCGGCCGATTGGCCCTGAAGGTGCAGGGGGCGGCATTGCACAAGCATTTCTAGTGAAATGTTTGTGCAATGATAAATGCTGACAGTGTATGCTGTCGGCATTTATTGATGTGCGGCGGACATGATCCGCTACAGCGGATCATGACTGCCTGCACATTGAATACATTAACACTGTGTGCAACAGTTATTTTTTAATGTCCAACTTGCCTACCCCTTGCTTTACTGTCATTAACTGTTATTTCTACCTTTATATTTCACTCTTAAAACAATAATACTGTTGATAGGTTGGAGTCACCATTTTCTATTCCTTTACCTGACATCCCCCTTGTGACGTCCCCTGAGGTTTGGAGAACGTAATGTGTAGAGGAAAGACGGGACTCCATCAGTGCTGCACAAAGTCACTAATACACCAGCAGAAGCTGCTGCGGGAAGAGGTATCTTACTTAGGGTTTCCCGACACCTTTTCTCTGTCTCACTTGAAAGAGCGTCATTGGGCAAATGACGAACCTCCCGTGTACAGAACCCACGGGAGAGACTATAGGTACGAAAAAGCATTGAAGCCTACGGAAAAAAATAAAATAAAAATATAAAGCATATTATTTAGTTGAAATAATTTTTATTGTCATGGATCACATCAAATACATAAAGCATATTATTTAAAGGGACAGTCTAGACAAAATTAAACTTTCAGGATTCAGATAGGGCATGCCATTTTAAACAACTTTCCAATTTATAATCAAATTTGCTTTGTTTTCTTGGTATTCTTAGTTGAAAGCTAAAGCTAGGTAGGATGATATACAAATTTCTAAGCAGTTAAAGGTCGCCTCTTATCTGAATGCATTTGACAAGTTTTTCACAGCTAGAGGGTTAGTTCATGTGTGCCATAGCATTGTGCTCATGCCCGTGGAGTTACTTGTGAGAGGGCACCAATTGGCTAAAGTGCAAGTTTGTCGAAAGAACTGAAATAAGAGGGCAGTCTGCAGATGCTTAGATAAAAGGTAATCACAGAGGTATAAAGTATATTAATAAAACTGTGCTGGTTAGGCAAAACTGGGGAATGGGTACTAAAGGGATTATCTATCTTTTAAACAATAAAAAATCTGGAGTAAACTGTCCCTTGAATATTTTCAGTCTCAGATCTGAGTCCTGACAGTGATGTGTGACATATTTTGTCCTGATTGCCATGGGGAAGGCTGGAAGAGGTCATGAGCTTTAGACCTGCCCGGATCAGTAAGCAGCTAGCAGTTGGTTTGCCATTCTGCGCCTCATCACTGTGACAGATCCAGATCTTTGACATAGCTATTACCTGCCTTGTGTTCCTGTTTTTAAAGAGATACATCAGCTTTTAGTATCTCTAATGTTTTTCACCACATAAAGAAGAAAATGAGAATGTTTGATTTAGCTTGAAACACAATGTACTGCAGTGATGTAGAGATCCTAAGGCAAAGCACTTTGATTTATTTTAGTTTAAAAAAAAAAAAAAAAAAAAGTTTATTTCATTTCCATTGAAAATATTGTTACAAATACTGTGGTACTACTTAAAAGTGTAAAATGTTTTGCTGTATGTGGTTTCACAGTTAGTTACCAATTAATTTTACATTTTAACTCTTAGCTGGCGTGAAATAGTGTTGTTTAACCATTTCAGAGTTTTTGTATAGCTTTGACAGTAACACACTACAAAACAGCAGTAATAGCAGTAGTAATATAATGGATTTGTTTTGTTCTTTTTAAAAGACAAAACAAAACAAAAAAACAAGCAAAAATAAATAAATAATTTGCTTAGTAGTAGTTATAAAAGTATTACAGTAGCTTAAAGGATAGTGAACTAAAAATGTTCTTCTTAAAAGGAACATGAAACCCAAAAATGTCCTTTCATAATTCAGATAGAGCATACAATATTTAACAACTTTCCAATTTAAATCTGGTATCAAATTTGCTTCATTCTCTGGGAGCTAACTGAACACATCAGGTGAGCCAATGA